>NW_019418468.1:8441-13946 GCF_000390285.2 Anoplophora glabripennis | reverse complement strand
TCCCTTACTCAAAGGTGGAAACACCCTCAGTTTAAGGAATAAGCGAACGCTTATCAAGGTGGTACTTCAACCGCAGCTAACCTACGCCTCCACGTTGTGGGGTCACGCGGCAAAAAGCCTCTTAAAGTCATTACAGGCTGTGGAAGACATAGCCCTCCGCACGGCTACCGACGCGCCCTTGTACGTAAGAAACTCTGACATATTACGAGACTTACAATACACAAACGCTACACAGACAATAAGACAAAACGCGGAGATACGGTTTGACGTAGCCGCTAGACATGACATTCCCCTCCTCAGGCAAGCCGTTGACGACATACCCGACGTGACCGACAAACACAAAAGACCCAGACACCAACTTTTTGACCCTGGGTGACCACCCCAACGACATCCCCACCCTCTGCCCGCTAACCTTTTCTGTTTCAGAGACCGCCAGGATCAAGAAACGAAGACAACGACCCACACACACACATACACCCCCACCATACCCTCCTTACCCCTCCCCGCGCAAGCCTAAAGGCCATCTTAGCAAAGCGCATACCAGGCTGCATAGTCGCACTACCGTACCCAACCATAAACATGACATCACCCCCGGGGTTTACACAGACGAGCCGGAGAAGCAAGAAGAGCGCCAGAAGAAAGGGCCCTAGCCGGCGGGGCCCAGCCAGGACAAAAGGAGGTCCCACAAAGCACCTACACCGGCCGCGTTTGCGGTCGGGGTAGAGGACGGATGGGGCCCACCTACGAAGGCTGTCCAGGCCTACACGAGATGAGGCAGGATAAAGAGGGATAATCCCCCTCGATCCCAAATCATTGAGGCCAATTTCTAGCCATGGAATAATGGCGGTTATATATCAACCAATAAAAATAAAATCTGCTGATTGCTATAGGTGTTCTACTCCCTTTGCTCCAGCATAAATGACAGAGTAACCAGAGTAATGATCTTATTGATCAGTGTGAAGTACTCCTGCATAAGTGCATAACGAACAACATAGGTTTTGTGCTCGGCTTCAACCATATGTGTAATACTAGTAGTAATGTAGTTTATACATATAAATGGCTTCAACGAACGCTGATAAAATACTCCGATTGAGTTGGACTTTGGAGTACGTCAAGCAGACATAACGAACAGGACTTAAATGTATACTATTAAATCTATGGTAACCCTGTAGTCCCTGTAATCTGTAATCATTTTGACATTTTTGACAAGTAAATGAAAGCTGTCATTATTATGTATTTTCATTTTCTAATTTTCAAAATAAATCATCTATAAGTAAATAATCTATTTTATAGTATAATTTCCTTACATTTCTTTTGATATTAAATTTTTGTAATGTTATGGAGACAAGGTGTCGACTTTGTGCAGAATGTTCTACAGATCAATTACCTATTTTGCATGATTTGGAATTTCGTTTAAAAATATTTCAGTTATTTCAAATTAAAGTTTCAGTCGAAGATAATTTGCCTACATCAGTATGCCAGATTTGTTATGATATGGTAGGAAAAACATGGGAGTTCAATGATCGCATCCAAAAAGCACAATCTCTATTAACAGATTTAGTAAATAACAGCAGTGCCATTTTATTTCCAGCAGAACCAGTTCAGCCGCAGACAGTATTAGATACTCACTTATTAAGTACACCAAATGAAGTACCAGAACTTAGTTATTTTGACTCGAAACCTCTTATAAAATGTGATTTTAATATAGCTGATGCAGATAATGACTTATCCGATACTTCGGAGAAATCAGAACATAAACGTAAAACTATAAGAACAAAAAATAAGGTAATAATATTAAATTTTCTTGATTTAATTTTATATACATATAATTTTAGATACGAAAATATCCGAAAAAGAAAAATATTAAATTATTTGAATCTATTGATTTAGATGATACGGAATTTGACTTGAATGATGATGGAAGCATAATACCAAAAAATGAGTTACTTGGATGGGATACATATCCCTGGACTTGTTGTGACTGCCAAGTAACTTTTTCTTTATCAGATGATCTTAAAGAACATTATTCAACAACCCATAATTCTACAAGTCGTTATCTTTGTGCAGATTGCTCCAAAGTATATTCAAAATATAGTACTTTCTTAGCGCATGTTAGAGTTCATCGAATGAAATTACGGTTTTGTTGTGATGTGTGCTACAGATGGTTTCCAACAGTTGCAGCCCAAGAACAGCATCGATCTCGCCATGGAGATGACAGACCTCATGCTTGTAATACTTGTGGAAAGAGATTTAGAATGCAGTCAGCTTTAATGGTATCAAATTTGGCAATATATTATATTTTCCATAGCTACTTTTTTCGTATTGGAATGTAGGGTCATTCGATCCACATTCGCAACGTTGTAGTATATTACAGGTATATGATATACCTGTATGAGTGTTTCAAGACTAATAAGGAAAAAAAGTCCTGTAAAATGTGTGACTATGCTTCATTTTAGAGATACAGAATTTTGAAATTTGAAAAAATCAAATTTTCTAAAATATCTGCTGATGTGGGACATGGAGTGTTAACAAATGGGCCAAGGATTTACCTAATTAAAGGTAAAAATTCGCTGACAGCATATATATAGATCAGCAGTCGGCAACTGGCAGATCGCGGTCCAGATCCGGGCCGTGAATGGTAAAACGAACGCCAAAAATTTTTTGAAAGTATAATTACTCAAATTATTTAAAATATTTTTCTATAGATAACAATACGTTTGAGTGCCACCCTTATCATTCTTTAATAGTTAGTAGGTTAGTAGGTGAGTGCAAATTAAAACAAAAAATTAGTAAGGAATACGAGTTTTTTCTGTGGACCTCATTAAAAATTTTCAAAAATATCCGACCCCTGATATAGATCATCACCATTGGGGAAGATGTAGAGTTACTATCCCTAAAAATCCTAAAAATTCGATCACACAATATTTAGGAAATTCAATGGCTGCTTTTAATTCCTGGTATGTTTTTAAGAAAACATTTTCGAGTTTTTTTTGGTTTTCATTACTGTTATGGAACACTTCAATTATTTTAAAATTGCTCTAGAGCTACTTGTTTCCAAAAAAGAGTAGAATTTTTTTCATAGCTACAATATTTTGTGTAGTGTGGTAATTAAAATGCCAAAATAATCATTGGCCTAGAAATTTTGCATTTTGATTTGTAGAAAAATTATTGATGTGAAAATATTGCATCTTTTGAACTTTCTAGTAAAATGCAAAATCTACAGCAATGACTATTATGTATGTATGAATGTAGATACATACAATAAACATGAATAATATTTATTTTGTATGTGACTTATATACCATACCTACAAATGTTTTAGTTAAAATTTCCAATTTTTGTTCGATGATTAAAAAATTTGTTTAAAAACTTGAAATTTAAACAATAGTGAACTAATTGGTAATGCAACTGACAAAACGCATTTTAAACAAACAAAAAACAAATATAAATTGACCTAAAGAGTTCTAAAAAAATAACTGAAAACAAATTCCTCACTGCTGCGTTATTTTCCTTCTCTTTTAAAAACCAACAAGGTTTCTAAGAATTAAAAGTGGTTATCGAATTTTCAAAATATCCGAATTTCTCGAATTGTTAGTGATAGTGAATACTTGTATCTTCACCACTGATTTTATAGGGTATAACAAAAAAGTTGGTCATTTCGTTAACTGCATATTTTTGGTAACAGAATATGACGATTTAACCCTACTTATCTATATAAAAAATGCCTCCTTTAAAAGATACAGGGTGTTGTAGTGTAAAATTTTATTTAAAATATTTTGTTACTCTTGACAATTATTGAGATAGCTGTAGAGAAATGGATTACACTTAATAACATTTTTAAATTTCAAATTACAAAGGAATGCCTGAGGAAGATTTTGTAGATAATTTACCAAGGTTTTAAATGTCCAAACCGATTTTATACAGAATGTTTCTTGAACATTGGGTATTTATTATTTCTACACAAACAAATGTTTCTTTTACCTAAGTAGTTTTGTTTACTAAAAAAATTAAAACGTGTTTAAGAAACAGATTAGTTGAACACACTTATACTATTTACTGTGCATATCAACCTGTCTCAAAAATGTATAAATGGTAACTACAATAAATTTAATGTTTTGAAAAATCTATGGTTTTTGAGATAGACATATAGTTCATAAGACAAACAATTTTTATTTTTTGCCGTACTATCACCCCCTGTATTTACGGGAGGTCTTACTTTACTTAGATAAGTCATTAGCCTCAATTTTAACACTCTATGTAAATTGTCTTCATCTTCATCAAATGTTTTAGAAAATATGAAATTTTGTTCAAATTTCAACACGGTATCCCAAGAACAAAACGGTTTTGAACATACCTTCACAGGACTGTTTTCTTATGTTGAAAAGCCGAGTTGAATATATAAATTTGACAGTTAATGTTATATAGGGTGTGCTTAATTGTATAAGTCAAACTTTACTTATTGATATAACTTCCTGCTTACCATCTGAGGTACAGGGTAAACAGTGGAGGGGGGGTCGGTGAAAATTAAAGTGAATATATTTTGATATAGAAGTTGATTCCTAGACCTACATAGAGAACTTTCATGTGATAGAAAAATTAAATTTGTGAAATAAAAAATTAAATTAAAGGTTACCGATCCTGAGATGTTGAAAAGGGTTACATTTCTTAGTTATAGCGCTGTTACTATAAGCAATTAAATTTAAATAGGTATAACTAAAATGATTCAACTGATAATTTCACTAATTAAAGCTCTTAACTAATTTAACCGAAAAATTGATGAATTGTAAAACCAAAATGCAAATGTAAAAATTAAGCAAAATGGCAATTAGAAAAAATATTAGTAAAATAGAAGAAATGCAAAAAGCTAAAAATATTATCTTGTTTGGCATTAATAAACAAGAACAAAGTACCGAAGAGGGACAAAACCACGATGTAGTTAGTGAATTTTAAATGATAAGTCAGTGTATAGTGAAATCCTTTAGAATTGGAAAGTCTAATAATTCAAGATTCGTGTCTTAAATAAAACTGTTTATTTAATAAATATGAAGTTAAAAGAATTTTGCACTTGAAACTTGTTTTCTATAAAATTTTCTAAAACAAAGATGACATGACCCATCTTCATCTTCATCTAGTGGTTGGTCCTTTAAAAAGTCCAATAGCACTGCGGCCTAATTAGGCCTATTGTGCGTCCCACTACTAGTCCTATTCAGCAAGTAGATTTTTCCTTTTTGCAAAGTCCAAAAGCTTCCTTGCTGACACTTCTCTCAATTCCTTGGGTTCCAAATAGGTTCTCCCAAGGAGCGTCATTCTGCTACGTGCAAATCCCGGGCACTCGCCCAGGATATGCAGAGAAGTTTCATCCGCTGATTCACATCCTCGGCAGAATGGACTGTCTACAAGCTTTAGCTTATGTAGATGTTTCCTAAAGTGACAGTGTCCCGTTATGAGTCCTGTCACTCTCCTGAGCCGGATTCTATTCAAGCTCAGTAGCTCATTCGCTCTTCC
>NW_019418468.1:0-1248 GCF_000390285.2 Anoplophora glabripennis | reverse complement strand
TGATAATTGAATTACTTAATTATAATTTATGTTATACCTTTTATTTCAGACAATATTATTTCTTATTTGAAAATGATTCAATATGTATTCGTTACGATGTATAGTAAAGTCAAAAACATATGTATTCACCAACGATGTTAATAAAGAATGTACTTTAGTTAAAAAAGTTTTTACTTATCGATTTTTTAACCTACCCAATTAATTAGTAAGCTCCAGAACCAAGTTGGCCGTGGAATATCTTACAACCTGTTATCCTCTTAAGACTTCTCACTGTATAGTTTGCAAATGCGCAATACAATATAATAAAAAATATCCTAAAGCTGTAATAAAATATTACTTAATATTATTATAATATGACCACATATGTTTGGGACAGATTACATTTACAATGATCTTACAATGACCTTCATTTGATCTTGATGTGATCTTGAACCTCATCCGCACAGCCGAATGGATGGCAGATTCGGATTGAGTGACCCCGATAACGTAAGAAACATGTGTTGATTGCACGGCTTCTTTTCATTTGACCTTACAAGTGAAGATTCTCTTTATACTTCGCGGTGCTATAACTCTTAGCTTTCATCGACTATATCTCGGAAAATATAATTTTCTCAGCTTAGTGCCTATGATAACTTTTTATCTACGCCTCGAGAACTATTCAAATCCAAAGTTTCAAATCTATCTGCTGAAAGCCATTTTCCATAAGAAACCTGCGGGGTCCTTTGGATACTCCTATGCAATCGACGGCCCATTATATCCCAAACATGCTCAATCGGATTGAGATCTGGACTCATTGGTGGGTGTCGCGGCAATGGGATGTCATGCCGTTGAAAAAAGCGTCTGGTGACATTGGCCGAGTGTGGGTGTGCGTTATCCTGCATCAAAACAAATGATCTCAGGTGTTGTCGTCGGGGCAGAACAATTGGCCTTAAAATTTGGTCAATGTAGCGCCTCGCAGTCAAATTTTCGCGAACAATTATCAAAGATGTTCTCCAATTTCGCGAAACACCGGCCCAAACCATGACCGATCCACCGCCGTAAGCCACAACCGGACGAACAAGACAGACACGACGACTTGACGATGCTCGGACCGACAGAACCGACACATTACGGACCCGTAGGACGACTCCGACGTCATCGACATTGCCCTCTTAAAATCTATACCGTTAAATGCCCAAATATCCACCCAATACGAAGGGTCTTCCGCCCACAATCCAATATTTCTGGATCTGGGGCGAAGACAGAGAT
>NW_019418467.1:12925-13494 GCF_000390285.2 Anoplophora glabripennis | reverse complement strand
TGGTCCGATTACGAAATTTGCAATAACAAAGTCGTGAAATTGAAAAAATTGTATAAAACGTCAATTTTTGTTGTTGCCAAGTTGCTATAAAAATGTCAATTATACACAAAAAGTGATAAAACTCGAAAACTATAGTTCAATATACACTGTGGTCCGAATTTTATGCAGGAAACTTCGAGGGCAGATAGATCTCATTAAAATAATATTTGTTTGCCTTATAAACATAGGTCTGGAACGGCACCGTTTTAGAGATACAGGGTGTTGAAGTTGCCAAAAAAAACTTGATTTTTTGTTGATATTTCCGGAATCTATTGACCGATCTCAATAAAATTTGGTACATATAATGTATGATAGTAGGCCTTATATTCCCTGAAATATGAGCTTTAAAGGTTCAACCAGTGGTGTACAACTGGACAGGGGTCACCCTATTTTTTACAAAAAAACCTACGCCACTGCATTTTTTACATGTCATTGTAACTGATTTATATTTTAATGCACAAAATACGTAAAAAAGATGACTCTAATTTTTTCCCTAAGATTCGCCGTTCTCAAGTTATTCATACCAATAC
>NW_019418467.1:4620-12304 GCF_000390285.2 Anoplophora glabripennis | reverse complement strand
TCGCGCTCGAAAATGAAAAGTTAAAGGTTTACCCCACACGTACGATTTTGTTTTATGGTGATATGTTGAATAATGTACGACTACGGCTAACAGGCGCAAAATGTTAAGTAGCTTAGGATCTAAACGATGAAAATTATTATTTTTTTAATTGTAGGTAATTGTGCTGGTTAATATACCGTGAGGGAATATTTTATAAATATACATATATATTTTTTTCAGTCAGAAGTTTTTCTTTTTATCATTTTCGGAATCTGCGGAAAATTTTACCAAAGATAGGTAGTCACATCTCAAAAACACACGAAATTCTAAATTCGTGCGTATAATTTATTTGTGATATTCCGTATATGAATCATATAACTACTTACAGACACAGATTGTCTGAACCAAACATTTGTAACAGAATAATGTATTTACATTTAATGTTCCTTGATTATGTTGAAACATATCTTGTATCTGCTTAACTCCTCAAAAAAACCGCTCTAATATTTATAATTCCGAAATTCTGAGAAGATGCAGACGTTTTTTGAACCGCCACTTCATTTATGTTTAAAATTTTATATTTGTTGCATACCGTTAAAATACACCGCTCCAGAGAAAAATTGATTGCAATGTTTTACTGCAGTCATCAGTTACGGACAGACAAATATTTGGAATTAATCCAATACAATAATTAGACTTCACTCGTGTGCTAAATTTACAACTAAAATATTTTTTACGTATTATACCAACCCATCTATATTAAAAAGTTGTTTCCCAAAATTCAATTATCAAAGCCATATCCCAGCAGGTGTTAACTTTCTATTGGAGATAAGTTGTTTATTTTTAAATTTAGCAACAAAAGTGAAGTTTCATTAGACTATATAGAACAGAAATTAGACGATTCAGAATACATCTACATTAACTCTAAAGAAATATGAAAAAAAAAAAACAAAAGATTATTTAGTGTTCTATGCTTTCACTAAAATATAATCTTTACCCTATGAACTACAAAATATCAAAGCTACTTGACTTTTGTAATAAAGTAAAGTTCATCATTTTCATGATTAATAGAGACATTTCCCAACTCTCTAAGAACAGAAACATTTTAGTTTGGAAATACTGTTGTCTTTTATTTCTTTATTTAATGTGCTTGTGTGACATTCGAAGACACAACTGAACATCTAGTTGCCTTTGAAATAGTCCCACTCTCCCCCAAGCCTACCCAGTCGACTATGTTTACTTTGACCCGTCAAACAAAAAAAAAAGAAACAAAACATTATTTTAGCCACTATTGCGGGGTCGTATTTGTTCAGTCAATAACCGCTGGGGGTGTAATTTAAACATTTTTCGCTCATACGTAAGCGTTAATGGGCTATTTATTCAGTTATTTTGGGGAAACAAAGGCGAAACGCGACGAATGCAGACCGGATGATAAGCCGCGAGCACGGTATTGGATTCCATGGCTTGCTCGGATGGAGGACACGCACGCAGTCGATACGAACCGGTGAAATATTTATAAGGACCATGGAAATTGCCCCCTGAAATATTCAATAAACAGGTTGTTGTGCTGCGAGACGCGTGTGCTACACTATCATCGCCTGAAACGCTACCTTACGGTTTTTTCTACGTCGTTCCGATAACGACGTAAATGTCATCAGATGTCGTGGTGAGATTGTAACATAACTTACCAATTAATTTGTCAACCCACCTAGAGTCCAGTAAAACCAACAATAAAAGAGTTCTCATGCAAAAAAGTACTTGCTTTCTTTTTGAAGATAAACATGAGAAATAAAACTAGCTATAGACATTAAAAACATCGGTGTGAGTGAAAGCAGTAAAGGTACAGATAGAATCCATTGAATGAAATGATTTAGTACATTTGAGCAATTTGATAATTTTACTCATTTGTGATAATATTCGCATTAAAACTGAGTATTTTCACTCAAATAAATAAATAAATTCTCCAGATAAACCCGTACTTGGTCGAGAGAGGTAAGGAGAACCATATCTGTGTATGAAAAACTGTCCGTCAAAAGGCATTAAATTAGGGTGGCGCTACTATAGCTAGCGGGTAAATTTTAAAGTAAGCGCTGAAAGTTATTAGAGTAGGATAAAAAAGTAAACAAGGAAAGAGAATCGTCCACTTTGTAATGGCGCGCTTTTCAAAATAAACATTCAATGAGAAAACGGTTTGACATATAAATAATTATTTGTTTACATATATCTTTTTTAAACACATAATTATGTGTTAGGCAGTAAAGAAAGGATGACTGATGCTCGGAACATTGGAGAAGCTTAATTTTTTAATATTTTTCTCTCTGTAGGAAATATCTTGAGTTCTCCGTTAATATATAACTTTATCTACTCCTATTAATTTATATATTAATTATTCAACTGCTTTTGAGCAATTAATAGTATCAATAAACAAGTAGCGTGAGTTTTTATAGTGAGTTATTATAACTCACGCTGGGCTTCTACAATGATAATTCGGTATGTAAATAGTGTACGCAGTAAATTCTTGGAAATTTTTAAGCCGATAAATACGTTCCATTGGTGTAAAATGGAAAGAATTTTTAACAAGTGGAAAGGAATGAATAATTAAAAGATTTTAAAATTATTAAATTGCCAACGCCTCTCAGTAGGCGGAACTGTCAATTATTATCATTGAGGGGACTAATGTCATTTGATATTTTAACAAAATAATTTTGACGTTTTCAAATCAATTTCTAATAATAGTCCTAAAAAAGATGAATTTAGATAGCGAAGATGAGTTATTATGTACACCTCCAGAAATAAGAGAAGTAGCTAATAATGCAATACAGAATTTATTACCAGAAAAATCAAAAAACAAGTATAAAGGTGTATATAAAAATTTTCAAGATTGGTGTAGCAATAAAAACGTTAACTCGTTTACAGAAAATGTAGTCGTAGATAAAGTATAGTATTCAACTTGCGGTAATGGTCATAACTCACTTGATGAATTGCAGCACTCGCCCGCGGCTCGTGCTGCAAACTTCATCTGCGTGAGTTATGACCTGCATTACCGCTCGTTAAATAATATACTATTTCATACATTTTTATATGCTTCTCTTTAAAATGAAGGTGACAAATGTAATCAATTGCTTTCAATTCTATGCCCTAAGACATTTTCCAATTTTCTAATCTTGCCGGTGTCTGTGAATTAATATAAACAGAACATGTTATTGTGTTAATTTATAAAAAAAAAATATATAAAACTAAAAAATTGTTACCTAATTAAAAAAATAATTCATAAAAATATTTTACAGACAAAACATGTTATTGTGTTAATTTATGAAGAAAATTATAAAACTAAAAAATTATTAATTAAAAAATATTTTACATACTGTTAGTCAGAAAAAATACAGACTCAGACGTATGATTTTTTTTATTTTCCGTTTTACGCCCACTTGGACAACTTTTCACAACACAAATTTTTCCCATTATTGTTCAATTATTTGAAAAATTTTTGTAACAGTAAACACTATTAAATTACCTAAAAGTATTATTAAAAATTCACAAAAATTAAATCACTTTCCACGCTACCTCAGAGTTGATGTTTTTAGGTTATATTCACTAAATTATTTTGAACTATGTAAGTAGTTGAACTTCTATATATTGCGGTTTTAGAAACTACTCTACTGAAAATATTAAATATTTCAACTCAGCACACTTCACTCCCTCTTCAACTGCTCAATTCATATCATACTCTCTACATGCATTAACGCCATTCTGGTGGATTTTTGAACTGTTATTTACTGCTTCTAGCTGGACACTTTTTGATCTTGTCCACCGTATAAGATGGTTCTCCTTACCTCTACCCCCCATACTTGATACACTTGCACCTAAATCGGAGTAAATGTCCTCATTATTGAGTGACCCACCCCATTCTATGGTTGTCGTGCGTTGTCTTTGTCTATTCCCATCGTCCCCATTAAGTCATCGCGTGGTGTAGTGTATGCTATGTAGGTCTTGACAAGTTTATGAGTTATTTTGCTGACAATTGTGTTTGAATGCAGTGGTTTGATTACAATAATTAAAAACAATAATATATCGAGTCTAGATTACTATTTGATTAAATAAACGGATAGTTAGATTGTTACCTATACCATTACGTTTCTGTAACGTACAATATAGGTTATGTCAATCTATTCGTCCGATCAGTTAACCAATTTTTTTAATCGGGACCTAAAATATTGTATCTAAAACATATTTGTGCAGAAACCACTGTGGCAGCTTAGTAGTTTATAACTTTTATATAATGATATTTGATTCAAAATTTAAAGATAATATAAACCAATAATAAATTTAGAGAAAAACTTAAAAACTCTTAATTGGTTTCACTTTCTCAGAATAGAGTCAAAAGTCACTTACTTGATAGTTCGCAGAAACTCGGATTTGAATAAAATTCTCTCACTTCTGTTACAATAGTTTCACTCATAAAATTTTAGTTGTACTCATACTAATAGAGTGAATATTTCACTCAATCGGGGTGGACAGAAATTGATACATTATTGAGTAAAAATGAGTGAAATTGAGCGTTTTTTACAGTGTATTGTGACGAGCTGAACCTGAATTCATTAATTTTACTACAGTACCCACAGGATTTGAGTTTAATGAATATAAAAATTCATTTCGTGGATTCCCACCTGAACTACTTGCCTGAAAACTTAGGTATTTATAGCGAAGAGCAGAGTAAACGTTCTTATCAAGATTTGAAAAAAATTGAATATAAGGGACGTTAATACGAAGGAAGACTTATGTTGGTTATTGAACAGTGAAACTGAAGATAGTAATTCGAAAGGAGATCGAATCCCATTGCGCAGGTCATTCGAGGATAAAACAGTATGTAAGAAATGTAAGAAACAATTTAGAGATTGAATTTTTCCATTCAAAATTACATAATTTTAAATGATCATACTAAGGCTTCAATCATATTCGAATTTTTCTCTAACTACTTGCTTAGGAAGAATTAGGTGCATGGTGCTATAATGACAAAAGAATGAAGCATCTGTTGAAAATTAAAGTCCAGCAATATCATTACAATGGCTTTCTGCATTATACTTATTTTACTTTTTCGTTCAGTGTGCCTTTAGAATGAACGTCTGAAGAGTCTTTCTAAAAGTCGCACCTATCCGAACGGTAAGTAGGTACGATTTATTCCGTTCAGCGATATCTTAACATGTAACGACTGTGTACCTCGCTGTGCTCCAAAAAATTCACTCGGAAGATGGATGAATCATACTGCACCAAATTAAATGCAAACTGTTAGACGGCATTAATCACAATTACGCCGCTCGCGTCGGATTCGTCACAGGCACGGGACGAAAAGTGCTGATTAATTATCGGGCCGACGGAATGATTATAATAGCACCTGAATGTTGAATCTCCTAGTCACACCGGCAGTGAGTAATTTCGCGCGCTTCACGCGCCCCAAATTAAGCGGCAATTTAGCCTTCCTCTCCGCGCCCATCCTACCTACACTCATAAAAAATGTGGAAATTTACATTCACTTTTTTAAATAATAGGCATCTTTTAGATCTGCATAAATTTGCAATCTATAACTAACAGTGACAAAAAATAATGTTTTCAATACTACAAATTAATTATAGATGTTTAAAATTATGTAAAAATTGAAATATTGTCACATGATCAAGAACGTATTCTGACGTCATTTGGTGCGACCGAGAACTCAACCTGATTCTCAACCGTCTGCCGCCTAGTCTAAAATTCCCATGCGGACGAAACGAACCCTAATCTGAAGAAACGCGTATGCGTTGGCCTTCAAAGCGCAGCAAATTTTGCTGTCTTTAAATTCTTGTTACTTACTATGCTCTGACAGCACGAGCCATCCTGTTCCTGTCATTCATCTTCCCGATTCTCGGTCGCACTAAATGACGTCCCAAATTAGCGCGTCAACAACCACCCGTTTAAAACTTTTATTTTGATTGTCAAACTTTAATAAGTAATTATTAATGTTAACAGATTATTTATACACATAGACCTAAGGCAGGCATGTTACCTGTTGATCCTCATCCAATTTGTCATATTCTTATTGTGGACGTCTAGGATTGAAAANATTATTAATGTTAACAGTGTCTAAAAGACTTCTAATATTTCCATTACATGCTTATAAACGGTTATAGATTATTTATACACATAGACCTAAGGCAGGCATGTTACCTGTTGATCCTCATCCAATTTGTCATATTCTTATTGTGGACGTCTAGGATTGAAAACTCGTTTGATATCCCATTTTTTATAACCAATTGCATGTAAAACTCTATTGAAATGTTCAGTTCAGATCTAAATACTCCGACTCCAAAATAACCCTAGCTGTGTGGATTAATCTTTGCATTGGTCAATAGATTTGATGAATTTGATGGTTCGAGTTCGCTTGTATCTATCTGTATGTGTTGATTTTCCAGTTACCAAGAAGTCCAGGAAAGCCAATTGTACCCCCTTTTCTTCCTCCATAGTGAACCGATTTCTACAACAGCCGTTCAAATAATTTAGGAAACCATATGTAGCTACCAATGACTTGAATTCAACTGTTTCCAATACTGTATTTTCAAAGTATTCACCGAAAAAGTTTTGAAAAGATTGTTGAAATTATAAGCAACAGTACCAACGATACCACATACGATTGAGAGACCACACCCACTGCGTAGACGAGGAGTCGCGCACAGAGGTGCCGGGGACGTATCTAAGACCACGCTTTCTGTCCCACTCCACAGAATGAGAGGCGCGCGCGGCGGTACTAACGTCATCAGCGGTGCGAGATCTCACACACTACTCCCACCACCATATTGCGCAGACCTACTTATTGTTTTACTGTATTTTGTTTTCAATTTAATGTTCTCCAAAAAAAGGGGCCATTACACATTGAAAGATTTTCCCCAAATGAAATAAATGAAGTTTGTGTTAATACCAACAAATTAACAATGTTTGTGTTAATACCTTAATTATTTTAAATAAGAAACCTGTTTTATAATAGAGAATGTGTCTCATTTGTCTCAAATACCCAATTATTGTTTACTTAATTGTTCTTCGTATTTAAAAAGGCCTAAGATTAAGTCGAGCATCGTACGATTTTCGAGAGTATGAAAATGAATTTGGTAATTCATTTTTAAATTTACACATTGAAGGATTTCACCAAATATGTGTGTAAAATTAAGTGCTACGTTCAGCAATTTCTTATTTAAATAAATAGGTATTTTAGTTCCGGTTTTTTATTGTACTAGTATTTTAAGAAAACTGTCTAATTAATTAGATTAAACAATGGTCTGTATTATTTATCCCTATGTATAACTGAAGAAATTATCTTTTACTCTAGGGAGTATGAGTCATTAACAGCATCAATAAATCTTTTTAAATTTATTTAATGTTATTTTCCTTTCATTTAGGTACGTCGTGCTTTGCCACTGAAAAAATATAAATACGTAAAAAAGCAACCTAGTAATGCATATATCTTTGATTACTCTTAAAAATACTATGTCTGTACCTCCGAGCTAAACTGTATTAACTCCACTTTTTTGCAAAAACATTATGAACTCCATCTATGTTCAAGAAAAATAAACATAGGTGTTGATCAAACCTGTTTCAATAAAACTAGTATGTATACACTCAACTAATCTCGTTTAACCATCTGACAAAAGACAATAAAAGCGCTATGTACAATTAATTG
>NW_019418467.1:0-3934 GCF_000390285.2 Anoplophora glabripennis | reverse complement strand
GCAGTAAATTCTTGGAAATTTTTAAGCCGATAAATACGTTCCATTGGTGTAAAATGGAAAGAATTTTTAACAAGTGGAAAGGAATGAATAATTAAAAGATTTTAAAATTATTAAATTGCCAACGCCTCTCAGTAGGCGGAACTGTCAATTATTATCATTGAGGGGACTAATGTCATTTGATATTTTAACAAAATAATTTTGACGTTTTCAAATCAATTTCTAATAATAGTCCTAAAAAAGATGAATTTAGATAGCGAAGATGAGTTATTATGTACACCTCCAGAAATAAGAGAAGTAGCTAATAATGCAATACAGAATTTATTACCAGAAAAATCAAAAAACAAGTATAAAGGTGTATATAAAAATTTTCAAGATTGGTGTAGCAATAAAAACGTTAACTCGTTTACAGAAAATGTAGTCGTAGATAAAGTATAGTATTCAACTTGCGGTAATGGTCATAACTCACTTGATGAATTGCAGCACTCGCCCGCGGCTCGTGCTGCAAACTTCATCTGCGTGAGTTATGACCTGCATTACCGCTCGTTAAATAATATACTATTTCATACATTTTTATATGCTTCTCTTTAAAATGAAGGTGACAAATGTAATCAATTGCTTTCAATTCTATGCCCTAAGACATTTTCCAATTTTCTAATCTTGCCGGTGTCTGTGAATTAATATAAACAGAACATGTTATTGTGTTAATTTATAAAAAAAAAATATATAAAACTAAAAAATTGTTACCTAATTAAAAAAATAATTCATAAAAATATTTTACAGACAAAACATGTTATTGTGTTAATTTATGAAGAAAATTATAAAACTAAAAAATTATTAATTAAAAAATATTTTACATACTGTTAGTCAGAAAAAATACAGACTCAGACGTATGATTTTTTTTATTTTCCGTTTTACGCCCACTTGGACAACTTTTCACAACACAAATTTTTCCCATTATTGTTCAATTATTTGAAAAATTTTTGTAACAGTAAACACTATTAAATTACCTAAAAGTATTATTAAAAATTCACAAAAATTAAATCACTTTCCACGCTACCTCAGAGTTGATGTTTTTAGGTTATATTCACTAAATTATTTTGAACTATGTAAGTAGTTGAACTTCTATATATTGCGGTTTTAGAAACTACTCTACTGAAAATATTAAATATTTCAACTCAGCACACTTCACTCCCTCTTCAACTGCTCAATTCATATCATACTCTCTACATGCATTAACGCCATTCTGGTGGATTTTTGAACTGTTATTTACTGCTTCTAGCTGGACACTTTTTGATCTTGTCCACCGTATAAGATGGTTCTCCTTACCTCTACCCCCCATACTTGATACACTTGCACCTAAATCGGAGTAAATGTCCTCATTATTGAGTGACCCACCCCATTCTATGGTTGTCGTGCGTTGTCTTTGTCTATTCCCATCGTCCCCATTAAGTCATCGCGTGGTGTAGTGTATGCTATGTAGGTCTTGACAAGTTTATGAGTTATTTTGCTGACAATTGTGTTTGAATGCAGTGGTTTGATTACAATAATTAAAAACAATAATATATCGAGTCTAGATTACTATTTGATTAAATAAACGGATAGTTAGATTGTTACCTATACCATTACGTTTCTGTAACGTACAATATAGGTTATGTCAATCTATTCGTCCGATCAGTTAACCAATTTTTTTAATCGGGACCTAAAATATTGTATCTAAAACATATTTGTGCAGAAACCACTGTGGCAGCTTAGTAGTTTATAACTTTTATATAATGATATTTGATTCAAAATTTAAAGATAATATAAACCAATAATAAATTTAGAGAAAAACTTAAAAACTCTTAATTGGTTTCACTTTCTCAGAATAGAGTCAAAAGTCACTTACTTGATAGTTCGCAGAAACTCGGATTTGAATAAAATTCTCTCACTTCTGTTACAATAGTTTCACTCATAAAATTTTAGTTGTACTCATACTAATAGAGTGAATATTTCACTCAATCGGGGTGGACAGAAATTGATACATTATTGAGTAAAAATGAGTGAAATTGAGCGTTTTTTACAGTGTATTGTGACGAGCTGAACCTGAATTCATTAATTTTACTACAGTACCCACAGGATTTGAGTTTAATGAATATAAAAATTCATTTCGTGGATTCCCACCTGAACTACTTGCCTGAAAACTTAGGTATTTATAGCGAAGAGCAGAGTAAACGTTCTTATCAAGATTTGAAAAAAATTGAATATAAGGGACGTTAATACGAAGGAAGACTTATGTTGGTTATTGAACAGTGAAACTGAAGATAGTAATTCGAAAGGAGATCGAATCCCATTGCGCAGGTCATTCGAGGATAAAACAGTATGTAAGAAATGTAAGAAACAATTTAGAGATTGAATTTTTCCATTCAAAATTACATAATTTTAAATGATCATACTAAGGCTTCAATCATATTCGAATTTTTCTCTAACTACTTGCTTAGGAAGAATTAGGTGCATGGTGCTATAATGACAAAAGAATGAAGCATCTGTTGAAAATTAAAGTCCAGCAATATCATTACAATGGCTTTCTGCATTATACTTATTTTACTTTTTCGTTCAGTGTGCCTTTAGAATGAACGTCTGAAGAGTCTTTCTAAAAGTCGCACCTATCCGAACGGTAAGTAGGTACGATTTATTCCGTTCAGCGATATCTTAACATGTAACGACTGTGTACCTCGCTGTGCTCCAAAAAATTCACTCGGAAGATGGATGAATCATACTGCACCAAATTAAATGCAAACTGTTAGACGGCATTAATCACAATTACGCCGCTCGCGTCGGATTCGTCACAGGCACGGGACGAAAAGTGCTGATTAATTATCGGGCCGACGGAATGATTATAATAGCACCTGAATGTTGAATCTCCTAGTCACACCGGCAGTGAGTAATTTCGCGCGCTTCACGCGCCCCAAATTAAGCGGCAATTTAGCATTCCTCTCCGCGCCCATCCTACCTACACTCATAAAAAATGTGGAAATTTACATTCACTTTTTTAAATAATAGGCATCTTTTAGATCTGCATAATTCTGCTGTCTATAACTGACAGTGGCAAAAAATAATGTTTTTAATACTACAAATTAATTATAAATGTTTAAAATTATGTAAAAATTTAAATAATGTCACGTGATCAAGAACGCATTCTGACGTCATTTTGTGTGACAGAGAACGCAACCTAATTCTCGGCTGTCTGCCGCCTAGTCTACAATTCCCATGCGGACGAAACGAATCCTAATCTGAAGAAACGCGCATGCGTTAGTCTTGGAAGCAAAGCTGTCTCTAAATTCTTATTATGCTCGTACTGCCAGGCCATCTTGTTCTTGTCATTCATCTTCCCGATTCTCGGTCGCACTAAATGACGTCCCAAATTAGCGCGTCAACAATCACCCGTTTAAAACTTTTATTTTATGCTATGCTTGTACGGAGGATTGGCACCCTCTGTGTAGGTATGGTAGGGTGGAAGAATGTTGGCTTGGGTCAATGTGAGAGATTGACATCGGTTGGCATTTGACCACCCCCCTAATTAATGAGGTTTTCCAGGTTTCCCTCATTCCTGCACTGAATGGTGGTTAGGGCCTACCAACATAAATCGTTCCTGGGCGCAAATGCGGCATGCCTAATAATAATATGCCGCCTCCTCTCCCGCACAAGTCTCCGACTTATGGGCTAATTCTCGTAGTTAGAATGGGGAGTAGAGATATTATTATTATTATTATTTTGATTGTCAAACTTTAATAAGTAATTATTAATGTTAACAGTGTCTAAAAGACTTCTAATATTTCCATTACATGCTTATAAACGGTTATAGATTATTTATACACATAGACCTAAGGCAGGCATGTTACCTGTTGATCCTCATCCAATTTGTCATATTCTTATTGTGGACGTCTAGGATTGAAAA
>NW_019418466.1:90273-155797 GCF_000390285.2 Anoplophora glabripennis | reverse complement strand
ACACTATATTCACTATATTTGAGATTATATATTTAACTTCACAAGTTCACAAGGTGTAACTTTGCTCCAACAAAACTCGTTAGAGCATTTGAAAACGAACGTTCGAATATTTCTTTCCTCTGCGAGAAGTCGTCTGATGAAATTGATTAGTTTGGCTTATTCGAAATGGATTTTTAGGTAGCAAAGCAGTATTTTCAAATGCCATAACGAGTTTTGTGGAGAAAAATTATCTTGTGATGTAACATATAACCTCAAATATAAAGAAAAAGTAGGATTTTCGTACTTTTAGGTTAGGATATCTCGAAAAACCGATGTGATGGAGCAACATTTTGTTAGGATTCAGATTCCGTGCGTCGAAAATCTTCGGAAGAGGTCAGTTACATTTTGTCGGCTGTGTTTTTGTTTAAAAATCATGTTAAATGTACACATTGATAGAAAGTTAAAATGAATGAAATATTGACATTCCTACCTTTTAACTGAAATAAAGATTTTATTGCGCAGGTTCTCACATAAAGAGTAATTTTTTTAGTGGAAATTTTGCAAAAAAAAAGTCAATTTTCGTTTTTGACACGATCATAGGTAAAATGTATTTAGGCGAATATACAGGGTGTTTCATTTCCGGTGTGCCAAACGAACACGGATGACAGAGAAAGTAATTTTGAGCAAAAAAGTTTTTTTTGTTTGTCAAATTCGTAATTCTTTTTCCGAAAATCGAAATCCTTGACCATTTCTACATAAAAAAGATATACTTGTTTCATGTAGGAAAAATAGAATTCTAGCTTCTACATATTTTTTAATTTTCAGCAGAAGCATAATAAGAAGTTAAAATCGGATTTTTTTGGAAAACCCTTGCAAATATCGTAATGAAACAAATATATCTTTTTTATGTAGAAATGGATTTCGATTTTCGAAGAAAGAATTTCGAATTTAAAAATAAAAAAGTTACGGATTTTGAACCTTGACTTGCCCCCACATAGGGACGCCTCTGAAAACAATGGGTCAATTTGATTTAGATAAAGTAATTCTTCGTTATAAATGGTACCTCTGTATAAAATTTTACCAATTCATTTCGTAGCATTTTCGAGATATTGTAATAAAATTGTGTCTTAATGGCCCCCTTTAAAGGGGCGTAGCGCCACATGAGGGCGTTTTCGGACATATGTTGATGTGAACTTTTTTGCTCAAAATTACTTTCTCCATCATCTGTGTTCGTATTAAGCAGCTGCATTTTTTCTTTCGAGTATCAAGTATAATGATTTCGGCCTGTCATTTATCTTTAATGTACATTTTTATCTAGAGTCTTCCTAAAAGCTGTGACCTTAGGAAAATATATGTAGATTAGGCTAATTGTAAATTTGCCGCGCGATATTAGTTAATGTATCAAAATATGCATAGATAAGTAAATTTAAATCGATATAAAACACATTTCTTTCTTTTATATGCGCAAACCTATGCAGTTTCGTATTTTATCACAATTTGCTTGGTTTGGATAGAGTTTCTTACTAAATTTCGTCAAGACTTTTGCTCTTACAAAAGAAAAAAATGTGATGTACCACAATTTGTTATCAACTAAAATCATGAGCTTCAAAAAATCGTTTCCATAATAATTGACAATTTTTATTTATTCCATTTTAAAAAAATAATATTTGTTATAATCGTGCAAAGTTTCATTCGTTTGTTTCATGCGACACTTTAATTCAACTTCCCATTAATCGCATCCCTGGAAAATATTTTTTTTTAGCCGAGTTTATAGCAGCTTTTCAAATTTTTTACCTGCTCTTGTTACGCACCCTGTATATTATTGGATTATAAATCTGACTTACCTTTTTTTCTTTTTAGAGACATTAGACGAGAATATTTAATAATTTCTTTTTTAACAACCGTATTAAATACGAATTGTCCAAACTCTTAGTACAAGGATCTCGTTCACAGATGGCGTCGATGTGTGGTTGGCTACAATGGCTTTATTAATAAAACCACTGACACCACTGTATATGTCGCAAAATAAAAGTGTGACATTGTATGGCATGGAAAAGTTGTGCCCTTGAATAAATTTAAATAAACATCCTTTGGGAAATATAGATTATAAATATTGGTTGGTCAGCCCTTTTTACTGTCCGCGCCATCTGTTAACAAGCGGCTCGTACTCAGTGGGAAATTTACGGAACGCTAAAAGCAGTATCTACTCTATTTCTTACGAGATGTCGCTTTCATTAAAAACATTATCAATCTGGATAATCAAGTCTACAGATTTCAATCCAAGAATTTAAAACTACCTACGTGAATATAACAAGGACATTAGGGTGGCCCAAAAAAAACGAATATTTTTTTTTCGTGTCTTGTGAAAATATGTTAGTTTATCATGTTTTAAGAGCCCCCTCAAAAAATCAGTTCAAATAAAATTTTTTTAGAGGTCGCTCAAGATTTTTAAAAATTTCCAAAATCGTCAAAAATTTAAATTTTTTTTCTTAGATTTTTTTTCTCATTATTTTATCATTTTCTAGGTTGAAAAAAATCTCGATCAATTCTAAAAATTTCAAATCGATATTTTAATTTCTAAACGTCACTCATAATTATTTTAACTTTCAAAGTAGTGTAGTAGTTCAAATAAAATTTTTTAGAGGTCGCTCAAGATTTTTAAAAATTTCCAAAATCATCAAAAATTTAATTTTTTTCCTTAGATTTTTTTTCTCATTATTTTATCATTTTCTAGGTTGAAAAAAGTCTCGATTCTAAAAATTTCAAATCGACATTTTAATTTCTAAACGTCGCTCATAATTATTTTAACTTTCATAGTAGTGTACTTAAAATGTTTTCGAGCGACCTCTAAAATTAAATATTAAGGAATTAGTAATTTTTCTATCGAATTTGATGAAAAGAATAAAAATAAATTACACTTAAAAAATTTCTCGAGGCAAAATTTACTACCCCACTGTTATCAAATATTTATAATTTTTTAATTTTTTTAAATTTAAGTGTCATGATTTACTTTTATCTTTTGTTCATCAAACTCAATAAAAAAATTATTAGTTCGTTGATATTTATTTTTAGAGGGCGCTCAAAAACATAAGCACACCACTTTGCAAGTTAAAATAATTATCAGCGACCTTTAGAAATTAAAATATCGATTTGAAATTTTCAGAATTGAGATTTTTTTCAACCTAGAAAATGATAAAATAACGAGAAAAAAAATTTTAAAAATAAATTTTTGACGATTTTGGAAATTTTTAAAAATCTTGAGCGACCTCTAAAAAAATTTTTAATTTTTTTGTGCTCATTTTGTGAGGGGGCTCTTAAAACAAACTAATATTTCGCAACACGAAAAAAGAAATATTCTTTTTTTTGGGGCACCCTAAAGGACATTTGTTCCAACAAATTTTGGATATAGATGCGTCATCAAAAATATAGTCAATATGGTAAAAAAATTTTTGTAAAATCTAGTTTCCGAGAAAAAAATGTTGTAGTATTTAAAACCCTTACATCGCTGGGCTACTGTCTCTAGCGTAATTCGCCCTCTTGGTCACAGGTGATTCTGAATGCTGAAGCCCAATTTTAGTATTAACGTCATTGCAATAGTGTTTACAGTAGTTGTTCCAGTGTCAAAAGTGGCTTAACGTGTATAGCAACTCGGAGTTGATGGATATCGTTTTAATTTATGGTAAGGCAAGACGACTTTTGTGTTAGTTCGTGGAAGCTGGGTAAAACAGGGCCAAATATTTTTACACGTCGCTGGACAAAATTTTGAACAGTTGTAACATCATCATGTCAAATTATTTTATTAATTAAAACCACAAATTAATTTTATTAATTAATAATAGCAATAACGGCAAAAGCAGTTGAATTTGAATTCTTTCGTTATTTTGTTCGTTTATTTTTTATTACACTTTGTCACCGTGCCGGTCGCCGACTGCATGCTTTGTCTTCAGTAAGGTCAGGTTTTACACTGGACCAATGTCCAGTGCCGTGCAGAAATATATTTTTAAATCACTTTCGATCTACCCTTTTCGATTTCTTTTTTGCAAAATTGTATTTGAGTCCATTCAAAAATTTTTTTTGATAAGTTTTGAATCACCCTGTATTTAGTTCAGTGCAGGAGAGTACCTACCTTAGTATTAAAAATTTTAACGTATTAAAGAGATTAAAAAAATTACCATAAACGAAAAAAGAAAAATAGTAAAAATAAACATTTTATTAAATATAAAAATAGAAAACTTTCATTTTTATTAGCGCTTAAATTAAAATAAATTTTTTGTAGCGAGCCAAGACTTGATCTGAAAAACAAATAAATAAATTATGTTATAGAAGAATATTACGAATATTTACATTTCTAGTTCCCCATATTCCATTTTTTGATAAGTTATCCAAATCCAGAAACAGGGTTCTATTTGGTGAAATTTTCTGAAAAAGTTTGGCGGTAATAATTAACAACCAAAAAATGTGTCAAGGATTTAAGGATAATTCAATACAATTACCTTAACATAAACATCCTTCTTTTCGTCGGATAAATATTGCAACAATATGGCCGCAAACTCGAACTTTTTGTCTATAATACACCTCTGGACTACATTTTCAAAATTCAGAGAGTACAGCACCGGACAAGACTAAAAAAATAGTTATTTATGTACCAAGTCAGTGATTATTTATTGAACGAGCCCGAGATTGTGAGCCGAACGAGGCGAATAGCAGGCAAGTTCGATAAAGACACTTTACTAACGTGGTGCATACAAAATTTTATCGCCAACCGTAAAATTTATAATTTAGAAAAATGGATATATTATTACTTATCACAATTTATTACGACAATGTAAACAGAAAAATGACAGCAAATACAAAACAAATTTACTTATTTTTTGTTAAACAGGTATTAAATGTGAACACCCGGACGCAATATAAAAATTAATTCCTAGAGTCGAAGGAGTTTCATTTGAAAACGTTTGAGGATTATTATCTACGTTAACAATTTGTAAATCTAGTAGAATTATTTATAATCGGTAATAATTATGTTTTCAGTTTGACCTTCGCTTAAAATCGTCTTTGCGATTTTCGTTTTGTTGAGTATAGATTCCTCAACGTAGAATTCTGCAATCGTGTCGCTTTTCCACGCAGCTGCCTGCATTGGCAAAGAGAGTGGGCACGTGCGACGAAAACAATGTCCCGTAGGTATAAAGTGATGGTTCTGGCAAATGCAGATAGTTGGCAGGTTTGCTGGGTCAATAGCTTTCCATCCACTTCTGCCCCAATAAAATCGGTGCCAACCACACCCAAGGAAATTACCACTAGGTCCGGTAGAAGGGTTCATTTCCCTGACCGGCTGCACGTTTCGTGATGGCATCCATACTGGCAGAGGGTGTGTGCGTACACATGTCTGCAAGTGACCCATCTAACAGTTGCGCAAGAACAAAAAACAGAAAAGGTCCACGACAGATTGGCGCCAAGGACCTTATACCTGCGAACGACTCCACACCACGAGGACTCTCTAGCGAACTCTACTTGCCTCTACAACACGCATTCTTTTTCTCTAACTAGTTTTCAATAAAAATACTTTTATTTTTACCGTTGGGAGAGAGCTTTATTTTGCTGCATGCCGAAAGCAACTCTCAATGTTATACTGGCGAATGTATTTTTCGACTGATTTTTGTGGTAGAATTTCGAAACACCTTTCTAACGATTTTTCCCGAATTTCAAGCGGCGTTCACTGAATATCTTCTTCCATCATTTTCTATAAATAATTTGCGACAAAACTTTTATTGTTGCGGCCGCGACAGCAACAAACAATTTCTGATTAATGTCGTACAGTAATAGCTACGTTTATAAAATATTTGCGTCAGTTAAAATGCTTGATTTTTACAGTGAAATAAAGTGTTTTTTACTTCCAGAAATCGCTATGGTAATGCAAGGCTCTACTGACGGTTGGCGATAAAAACATAATACTCGACAGTTTAAACAAGAACGTTACTTACCTGTATCATCAAAAAGTTTTTTATATAAACTTCATGCAGCTCCTCCTTCGACAGGGTATTCGGTATGTGGAAAGCATTATTGATAATAACTTGCCAAGCGTTTATATAAAAGCTCTTGTAACAATGGATTTTTAGGAAGTCCACATAAGTCCTCAGTTCGGTGTACTGGAACAAAATATGTCCAATTATATTTAATTACCGGAAAGTTCAAACTGCAGTTTGGGGAAAATTTTAACAATTACAACTAATTCGATGATTTTTTTTTTTTTAATATACCGGGTGTCCCATCTTAATTGATACATGTAAATATCTCGTCAGAGAAGCCACCAATCGAAAAATGGCCTAATGTAACAGTTGTTCAGTTCCCTGGGGGAAACAAGATGCTTGTCTAGGATTTGACCTTGACGTCACCTAGAAGGTCAACTTCATAATTTTAAATGGGACCCCTCTATTTTGAACCTTGGAAATGGATTCAGCGGAAAATTTTACATCCGGACGCGATCACAACTTTGACCTTGAGGTCAAGGGCAAGGTCACAACGGGTTTAAATGATTCGTCACCCTTGAAACAGCCTCGGAATAAGATGTTGACCTCCAAAATCGATGGGATTTACATCGAGGTACTCAATCACGGCCTTCAATTCGTCCTTGACTTTGTCAAGGTCATTTGAAGGTCGACTATAAAAATCGACCTTCACCTCAACAAATGTTGCGGAAGATGTTCAGGATTGAAGTTGAAGGTTCACTTTGTTTTCTTTTCAGCCAGGCCGTGCATTACTTAGATCAGACCTTGGGAAAACGGTAAATTTGTATCCAAGTACGCTGCAAAGTAAGGGATCAAATAAAAAGTTCATTTGAAGATCAGGTGAAGATTTAAATCCAGAATTTAATGGCTCACAAATAGTGATATTTTTATTTTTTCTCAATTTTTCACTGTCAGTCAGTTTTACTTTGTAACATACTCAGATATCTCTTTTTTCAATTCTCAAGCGAAGTTATACCTTCGTTGAGTAACAAGATATTTTTGTTCATGCTCCCCTCACTCGTTCGTAGCATTATTTTTTCCTACAATTGTTATAGTCGACCTTCAAATGACCTTGACAAAGTGGGGGTCAAGGACAAATCCATGGTCGTGATTGATGTAAATCCCATAGATTCTGGAGGTCAACATCTTTTTCCGCGGCTGCTTCAAGGGTGAAGAATCATTTAAACTCGTGACCCTGACCTTGACCTCAAGGTCAAGGTTATGATCACAGCCGCATGTAAAATTTTCTGCTAAATCCATTTCCAAGGTTAAAAATAGGGGGTCCCATTTAAAATTCCAAAATTGACCTTCAATTGACCTTCAAGGTGAGCTCAAGGTCAAATCTTAGATAAGCAGCTGGTTTCCCCCAGTGAACTGAACAACTTTTACTTTATGCCATTTTTCGATTGGTGGCTTCTCTGACGAGATATTTACGTGTATCAATTAAAATTGGACACCCGGTATAGTTTTACATCAAGCTTTGTGTAAATTTTGTTCCATTGGCTGAGCAGCATTTCCATTTATATGAAGATGCCAAAAAATGGGTTTTTTACTAAATTTTTAGGGAAAAAAAACAGCGAGAACTTATTCAACATCCCGATATCTAAATTTTTTAATGACGCCTCTGGTTCTACCCATCACCTGCAATTCAAAGCGCCCTGTATGAAGAAAAAGAACACGTACCATGCCCAGTTTAATGGCACTGCCTATTATGAACTCCCAGTACCGTATATCTTTAATGCAGTACGTCGTACACACAGACGCCATAGCCTTCACGGCTATGGGTTTCCCGACTTGTGACAAGCGCTTGAGAAGCTCCTTTTTGTTGTACTTATCCAAAGTACTGATATTCAGGGCTATTCCCAAACATTCCAGTTCGCTCAGAAGGGACAACTTATCGATATAGTTCCTAAAAACAAGTAGACGATGTGGTCGGGACGATGCACTCGGGATAAAAACAACTTACAGAAACTCGTTGTAATCGCCGTCCGTCATTCGGATTATGGTGTCGACATCCGAAATGGCGCAAAAACATTTCAGCGCTTTGGCTTTGAACGACAGATTTCTCTGTTCGGAATCGGCGACGTCGTCCTCGTTTACGCCGGCTTTCAAAAGATAGGTTTGCCAGAACGACTTGTCGCCGCTCAGACAAATGTAGGTAGCCCTAAAAAATGTTATTATTATTATAACTATATACAGTGTAGGAAAGTACCGATGGTCTATCAGAAGTTACGTGAGAGCAATAAAGTAAGCCATAGAAATCCATGTGATAGACAAGGATGGCTATAATGAAGGCGTCTAATAGTCAACGCCCATTTCGCCCTTCCACAAATAAGATCCACTTCTTACGTACATCAACCGTTACATGAGAGTGATAAAATAAGTCATAGAAATCCGTGCGATAGAGAAGGATGGCTATAATGAAGGCATCTCATAGGTGGAAGTGGATCCTACTTGTGGAAGGGCGAAACAGGCAGTGACTATGAGACGCCTTCATTATAGCCATCCTTCTTTATGGCATGGATTTCTATGACTCACTTTATCGCTCTCACTTAACGGCCGATGTACCATGGGGACTTTCCAAACCTGTATGTTGTATTAGACTGTGAAACTACGTTATTGCAGCCAAAAATATTCTAAAATATATACTGAAATTATTGAAATGTTAATTTTAAAATGAAAAATTATATTAAAAATGTCATAATTTATCAAAATGTATAGGATTGTTATATACGCGGTAACGTAAAGTATAAATATTTAATTGTTTATATGCTGCTGTATTTTTTACTTCTTGTATCGAAAGTTTATCATACTTTGTAAATAAATAAAGAATTCGAAAAACTTATATTTATTTAGCCATACTCATATGTAGGTCTGGTCGAACTAAACGTGGAGGCGGTAGAAGTGTATAAGCCCAGTTGAAAAATGCGAGCGCGGACAAACAGCGCACACACACACAGCCGCACTGGGCGACTGGGCCATAAATTTCAGTTGTTGACAAATTGCCTAGCAGTGCAGTGCAGCAATGCGGAATTTGGCGTGATTCAGGCAAAGGAATTTATTATAGGCACCTTCTATTAATCATTCGTATTACAATTGCGAAAGGGAGAAATAAGAGGGATATTCGGTTATAATATAAAGTATATAAAGAAAATAAAGTAGCAACTTTAGCCATACCAGTTGGTTCTTGCCGAGCAGTAATACATTTTAATAAAAACGTAAATGTTTTTTGATAAGTCATAACCAAAATTTACCATGAACATAATACATTTTTTTTTTGGGACGCTTATGAAACTCATTAAATTTAATTGCTAGGCGTTTTTATACGTGTTCAACTGACTTTGGAAAGACTATAAAAATTGTGGTATAATTTATTTATGACTTGTTTCAATTTTGGAACCAGAGAAACAGAAATTAAAATCCTTTTCCAACTTTGACGCCTTCTAGCAGCTGAGTGATCTTAGACCGAGGTAAGTTTAGTTAAATCATATTATTTTGACCCCCAACAATTTTTAACAGTGAAACGTTGGAATACCCTGCAAAAGAAACTTACCTTTTCAGATTATCGTCAGTATTCGTGTCCAATTTCGCGATACTCGTTATAGCCAAGGTAGAATCGAAGTCCACTTCGTTGCTGGAGCTGCACAACCAATGGTTCAGTAGATTGTACCTAATCTGCTGAATTTTTAAATCGTATAATACACCCAGAGCATCGACGGCCTTGTTAATATCTGAAAATATAATTAGTAAGGGCTCGTCGTTTAACGTTTGCAACCTCACGGGAATCGGAACGACATAACAATACCTGGACAACTGAAATTAATACACTCGGCTTGTTCAACTATCCTCTCGTCTCGGTAGAGAGCGTGGACCAAGTCGTCGGGTTGCGCAACGAGCTGTAAGTATTTGTCCTCGGCTAGTTGAAATGTGTGTAAGATGTGCATTGCCGAGGAACTGTAATATTTCGTTTTAACCTTGATACACGCGGCCTCTATATCGGAACAATTGGGATTTTTTTCCTTGTACTTTTTAGCGTATTTGTAGCTCAGCTCTGCCGCGTTCACCTTGTCGGCACCTGGAAACACAGTATTGTTCACGGCGTCCAAGATGAACGTGTCTGGTATGTAGGTCGGTCAAACTGTCGAAAATACTTCGTTTTTTTGTCAAAAGTTAGTTCAGTAAACAAAGACACGCAAAAATTAGGAAAAATTCCGTAGAATCGAATGAACTACTTTACCGTAGCCTTGGCAAATAGAATAAGTGCATTTTTGTAAAATTGCAAAACATTTGGGTTTTTGCAAAAATTGAGTTTTTCGAAAAAAAGATTTTTTTTCAAGTTTCAAAAAATCAAACAGTAATACACATACGTGACCCATCTTGGACTTAAAATTTTCTCTAATAGTTGTACTTTCCTGTGCAAATTGTCGCGTATTGCAAAATTATTGGGAATATGTGAAAAATCTACCGAAACTTTGACTTCATTTTTCTGGTCGGAAAATGTAGATATTTTTCTTATCGCTGAAATATAATCGGAATGGCATTATTGCCATTTGAAAGCTGACATTTTTTCACGAATTTAAAGAAAAATAATGTCCTATGTTCAACAGGTGCCGAAAAAATATTTTTTTTAAAAATCACTACGAACTCATTTATTAATATTAAGGACTGAAATTTACACATGTTGTAGTTGAATACTTTTACTTCAATATTAAAAACAGTCTGCAATGATTAACCTCCAAAATTAAGTTTACTGCAAAAAAGGTAGTAGTGATTTTTTAAAAAATTTCTCGGCTCTTGTTGGTCGTAGGACATATTTTTTTTTCTAAATAAGTGAAAAATTGTCAGCTTTCAAATGGCAATAATGCCATTCCGATTAAATTACAACGATAAGAAAAAGATGTACATTTTTCGACCCAAAAAAAAAAGTCAAAGTAGATTTTTCGCATATTTCCAATTATTTTGCCACACGTGCACAATTTGCACAGGAAAGTACAATTCTTAGAGAAAATTTTAAGCCCAAGATGGGCCACGTTAGTGCATTACTTATGATTTATTGAAACTTGAAAAAAATATGTTTTTTTCGAGAAACTCAAATTTTTGCAAAAACTATAAATATTTTGCAATTTTACAAAAATGCACTTATTCTACTTACCAAGGATTATATATTCTAAAAGTTTTGTAAATTCTACAATAACGAATACATTTGGGCTCAAAACTTTTGTTATAAAAAGTTCTACAACTTTCGTCTAAAACATTCTTTTCTAAAATGTTTAGTTTTTTTTAATGAAAAAGCCTATTTTTGCAAACTCTGGACGCCATTTTGAAAATCAAGCCCTAACATTCAGCTGAGGTAAAGTAGTTCATTCTATGGTAGTTCTATGGAATTTTTCCTAATTTTTACGTTTGTGATCTTGAGATCGTACAGATCTTGATAGCGGGTCCGCCCCCACAATGACTAGCCCGAGAACAACAAGGGCAGGCGAAAAATTTTTATCTGAGACTAGACATGTGCCCAACTCAAAAAACTATCAATTTTTCCAATTTTTTTTCCTCCGAATTATTAAATATCTGCCCTGGACCCGTCCCGTAATGTTAAATAAAATAAAAATTACACTTGACTTACCGTTTGGAGTGTGATACATTAAATGATAAACCACAGAGGTAGCCCGTTCCAAATTGGAAATATTTTGGACACATGCGTCAACCTCAGCAAACAGATCCTCGAATTTTGGATACAGCGTCCAACTACCCGATTCCTCCTTCCCCAAAATCCCACTTGTAACCTAAAACAAAAGATTGAATATCAAAACTATTCGATAAAAATCCGTCGAACGAAGGAATAAACCGAAGAAATTTATGCCGTAAAGCGCTCACCACTTCTTTGACGGCGTAGATGCATATGTCGTCCTTCTTCAAATTCTTCCGTAAAATATTAGCGGCATCGAACCAATACCTATACGACTTTAAGTTAATTTCAGGACGAATTATGTTCCAAATGTCCAAGGTGAACAACGTTTGGATGAACGGCAGCCTAAACTCGGACAGGGCGTCCAACGTTTGGCTCTCGGTGAACTTACTGTACCACTGTTCCTTCTCGTTCTGACCGGGCGGGCTGAAACGGTGGTAATTTTTTAGGAAGAGCAACAGCGGCAGATCCAGGTTCTTCGTTTTTTCTCTTTTCCCAGTGTTACCTATTATCTTTAAAATGCAGATGAAAACCTCGTAATGGTAGAAGTTTGCCTAAAAGGTACACATGGTAAATGGTAAGTTTTCAGACAACCCGGACATAACACTTACTATGTCCCATATTTTATCCAACAGGGAATATACTGCATCTTTATCTTTGATGATATCGATAACTTGCGTGCATTTCGAAAGTAAGATGTTTTCATCGTTTTTTATAAGCAACGTTCCCCTGCCGTTTGTGCTGGCTTTGTATTCGTAATCGGGCTTCCAGTTGACCAGAATGCTGTGATTAAAACGAAATTAAAATAATTTAAAAACAAATGTTCATTTCTATATTCAATACAAAATGTTCAAAATAAAAAAGCTTACAAAATAGAACAAATTGTGTAGTAGCTATAAACGCACAAAAAACAATTCTCAAAACGTCACCTCATTTTATGCGAAACTATGATACCAATATACCTTTTGTGTTTTTTAACTAACGATATAACAAATAAGTAAATAGCAAAGATCATCACATCATGAGAATCAGCAGACATAAACTGGACAGACAATTTGTGTGGACGGTATATAACCTATAAAGTATATGTCATTGCTACTCAATGCCTACTGGTACAAAATATTACATTGTACCTACTGAAGTAGGTCGCTCTGTAAGATATAACCTACAAAGTTTAGTCCTAAATGTCATTGTTACTCAATGCCTACTGGCACATAACATTACATTGTACCTACTAGAGTAGATCATTCTGTATGATATAACCTACAAAGTTTACATATAAATATTATTGTTACTCACTGGCTACTGGCACATAACATTACATTGCACCTACTAGAGTAGGCCACTTTCTAAAATATAACCTACAAAGTTTAGATCTAAATGTTATTGCTACTCAATGCCTGCTGGCACAAAACATTACATTGTACCTACTGGAGTAGGTCGCTATGTAAGATATAACCTACAAAGTTTATATCTAAATGTCATTGCTACTCAGTGACTACTGGCACAAAACATTACATTGTACCTACTGGAGTAGGTCGCTCTGTAAGATATAACCTACAAAGTTTACATCTAAATGTTATTGCTACTCAATGACGAATTTTTAGCTGTTTATTAGATATTAGGGTCATAGTTCAATTTTGATTGGAGCGCCACTAGTCAAGCTACAAACTAGTAGGTATACTTTCTGACAGAAGGTGTAAAGTAACAATAACATTACGTTTCTGTTCTCAGAAGAGAATGTTTTCTGTTGAGAACAATATTGATATTTTCATATTTACTATTGTCAGATCTAATATGTAATATCTTAGATATCTTGCTACTCAATGCCTACTGGCACAAAACATTACTTTATACCTACTGGAGTAGGTCGCTCTGTAAGATATAACCTACAAAGTTTACATCTAAATGTTATTGCTACTCAATGACGAATTTTTAGCTGTTTATTAGATATTAGGGTCATAATTCAATTTTGATTGGAGCGGCACTAGTCAAGCTACAAACTAGTAGGTAGGTATACTTTCTGTCAGAAGGTGTAAAGTAATAACAATAACATTCCGTTTCTGTTCTCTCAAGAGTGTTTTCTACAAAGACAAACAATTTTAAACATTAAATAATTAAACTAAGTCATTGTATATACATCATACATTATTTGTTATGTTTAACTATAACTCAAGCCTCTCGATCTGGCAACATTATCACTATGAACGATATTCAATCGTGATTCGCTTTCTGTCGTTTTCATTGTTTCCTGAATTGCGCTCTCTCCACAATAGTTGAAGTGTTAAATTGTAATGCTGATTAGTGACTAGTTGTGTTTTTTTTTGGCGTTTTTACTAGCTGTTGGTGAATAGTTTTTTGTGTAATATTTCATACAGAACAGAGGCATGTAGTGGAAGCCAAAATATGGTGATTTAATGCAATTAGTTCAATTTTAAGCATTTTAAAGGGTTGATAAAGGACGCGGATGATGCACCATTAAAATGCGACAGAATTTTTTAACCTGTTGGCAACAAACACGAGAATAACTAATAATACGTATTGTAGATGTTATTTAAAATCATCCAAAACTCAAAAGTTGGTTATGAATTTCAACGTCAAACTTGAAGATCAGGAAAAAAGTCATTTAATTTTAGTATTTGAGTTTTAAAAATGGCCAAGAAGTTTTCAATGCTAAAACCTTTGTTGTAGTAACCTACGTTTTTGATACTGGCAGTGTTATTCCTCGCCCTAAACGAGGAAGGCAGGTAAATCCTAAATAGGTGGAACAGCTATCGCTATCGTTGTATAAACACCACGAAATGATAACATACGACACGCCAATTCGAAATTAAATATTATGTACTTCCCTCACGAAAAATTTAAAAATGCTTACACAAACTTACCTTTTTAAGTATTCCATATAATACACCTGAACGTCTAGCTTATAGTCATCGCAGTACTCCCTTATCGTAACGATGTCAAGCAAATCCAAAGTGAAGAGCAGTTTCAAACGCGTGTCAGAGTTTTCTTTGAAGAATACGTCATACGGTATACCAGTTATCACAGATTTCAGTTTGTTCCACCATTTGCAAGTAATGATGGCCTTTAAGAGAACGTCTTTACCCGCAGACACGTTGTAGAAATCCAGGAGTTTTATACCCACCGTGGCTATGTCGTGCAGTTTTCTGGACTGCCTCTTGTACAACTTCAGATAGTGCTCGATGTACCTATAATAATCCTTCTGGCTTGCCAGGAGTAAGTTTTCAAACAGTACGAGATCGATGTACTTGGAGGAAACCACCACGTGTAGAAGTTGAGGAATACACTTCTTATTTATAATCGAACTGAGTAATTTGAGAATGGACGGGTTGATATTCCTCGCCCGTTTTAGCCCGTTCTCTAAAGTTACCAGTAATTTGTAGGCTGTTAAGTGCTGCCCTTCCCTGCAAAGACTGTCTATCGTTGCAGGTAACATTGAAATTTCCTGCAACAGTTGTTCCTGAAAGACAATATCTTTTCGTTTAAAAATTGTTTTATGAATTTAACGATAATAAATTCACCTCAGATAGTAGTGTTGCATCTGTTACGAAATTGGTCAAATATCTGTATGTTGTGCAAGGATTTCTATCGCTTCCTAAAAAAAAAAGTCATATTTGATATTAGTACAGACATTGAAGCTTTTCACCTCCGAATTCTTTGAAACTGAACCGATCGACTTGAAATTTGGCAGGTAGTTAGAGAAAAGGTCAATGAACATAGCGCCGATTGACGCTTCCAGCCTTTTGGGAGTTGACACCCCTTCTCGGGGGTGGAAATTTTTTTTCAAATATAACGCTGAAAATCGCTAGAGAATCAAATTTTGAGCAAAAAATATTCGAAGAATTTTTTTGGGGAATTCATTGTTTTTTTGTTTTTTCCGGTTTAAAACTTTGGATTTTTGGTTGAAAAAAAACCCCCCAAGTTTTTTTTGGGTATTACTTCAAAACTTCGGCTTTTTTTTAATAAAAAGTTTTATTAACCAAAATTTTGGTTTTTAATTAGGTTGGCTTGTTTTTTTTTTCTTGGCGTTAAAAATTTTTCGGGTTGTTTTTGGGGGCGGTTGTTTTTTTTTAAGCAAGGAAATTGTTTTTTTAAAAGTTTTTTTGGTTTTTTTCCAAGGGGAATTTTGTTTGTTGGAGGGGGCTTTTTTTTGGGGGGAATATTCGAATCGATGTATTGAACGTCAAACAATGGAAAAAAGATTAATTTTACGTGTATAACGCTCCTGGAGTTTTTTGTAGTACTCAAAAAGACCTTCAAAATGAGCACTTATAAAAGTTAATTAGAGTAAAATTGAAGGAGTTATCGTCAAAAACAGATGGGTTGCTCATATTTTTTAAGGAAAAATGAACAGTAAATGCTGTACCATTTCCATCAGAATTAAAATTAATCGCAGACCCTTTGCAATTAATTTTGTTTTAGTGTTTTTCATACGATCCTGAAGTTAGAACGGTTTAGAATGCGTATTTTTTTAATAATGTACGGTAAAAGTTGAAAACGTATTTTTCACTATTCAAAAAAATTTATATAATAACTCTGAAACTATGATAAGTAAAAGGCGCGGCGGTAGCCGAAGCGGCCAAGGCTTGCCTACAGAGGCGAGCCAGGGCTGTGCGGCAAAACCGTAGGGGGTTCGAATCCCGCACGCGGCAGGAAAATTCTTTCGAATTTTCCTGTCGTACCATGGATGTTTGTGATTGTTAAGGTGGAGGGTAGTGTAAGTTAGCATCCAAAAAGGGCCAAGCATGGCCTAATTGCTGGTAAGCTTCATTATCTTTACCTTTATCTTTTTATGATAAGTAAAAAATGACAGACAACAAAAATGTAGCTTTCTTTTTTCAACAAATATTTTGCTTTTTTTTATTCCTATAGCATAAAAAATAAAGGAGATATCGCCGCTTGAAGTATCCATTTTAGTGAAAAAACGACCTGTCTCGAGCCCTTCAATCCTTTTCCTTTCAAAAACAAAGGACTTAAAAGGTTTCATATGCAAACGATCTTACAGCTCTTGAAATTATCTTTAAAATGCTTTTTTGTAGGATACGTAGCATCAAAATTAACCGAGTTATGGTAAAAAAAAACCAATGACATTTTTTCGGAGCAAAATAGGCTTTTTTTATGATTGATTATATTTTAAAATCGATTATAATAAAAACATTTTACATTAATATTGGTAAAAGGGTAGTTTATAAGAGTTGAAAATGGCAAAAGTAAAATATTCTTTCATAAACAGTATAAGGGAATTTTTATTTTAAATTATTGCACAATTATAGCATTCCAAGATTTAAAATGTAATTTTTTATAATTTTTTTAGCACAGGGATGATTTATAAGTGTTGAAAAGTGTTATGAGATACAAATTCTTTCACAAGCAATGAGGGAATTTTTATTTTAAATAATTGCACCGTTAAAGCATTCCAAGCTTTTAAAATGTAATTTTTTATCATTTTTGTCAACACAGGGGTGGTTTTTAGGGGTTGAAAGGGAAAAATTCTTTTATTAGCTATAAGGTAACCTTTATTTTAAATAATTGCACGATTTAATCATTCCAAATCTTTAAAAAGCAATTATTTTATTATTTTTTGCATAGGGGTAGTTTTTAAGGGTTAAATAAAGGGTCGAATAGATCAAATATATCATAAAACATGTTAGAGAACATGGAACATTATTTAATTGTTGTGCTTGAACAAGATTTTTATCAATAAAATGCTTAAAACTTAATTTTTTCAATTTTTTTCACTTAGGGGTACTTTTTACCCCTAAAAAACAAAAAGCGTCAATCGGGCTTATATCACTTTTGAAGTTGAGCCTAAGATGAGCCATATTCTAAATTTTCACGTAAATCCATGCAGTTTCAAAGAATTCAGAGGATTCGCTGATTTTCAGCGTCAATGACTGACTCCCTGCACATGCACTGCAGATTGCCTACAATTCATGTATTAAAGTGCAGTGTATTGTAAGCGATATTTTTCCACAACTTCTAAAATTTACATTCTAAACATACATTATTAATGGGACTCCCTACATTGTTTTCGATTTTTACACCCAATTTAAAAGGAACAAAATAATTTCAGATTAGTATTATGGTGACCCTGACTTAAAGTTACAGTATTACATTTAAAACAAAATTATTACTGAAAAATTGGTAGTTATAGGAAAATATCACTTACGCCATTGAATTTTATGTGAAAAAATGTATAAAAATCTCTATTCTCAAAAATTTCATAAATAAAAAAGTTATTCAACATCACGAAAAAGCAATTAAAACAAATCAATATATAGAAATGCAGCTTTTGCCATTCAATTTTCCCTAAAATTACACTTTTTGTTTATCTCCTATTAAAATCAAAGTATAGTGTGCAGTTGCGGACAAAAAACAGTTTCAACAGGAAACTTTTTATTTTCCACAGCTGTAAATAAATTTCAACTTACCGATAAAATTGCAGAATAGCTCAAACACATTCCTAATTGCAGCGAAAGTAGAAGAAGCAGGTAAAATGTGTTCGGAATGGTAAATATGCTTGAAAAGTTCCGTTTGAAGAGGATCCTGGGACCTCGTCAAGTAAAAGCAGCTGTATATCCAGTTCACCACCTCCATGACATCGTGCAACTCGTACTCCTTGGCGTTAATTAAAGCTTTAACCACGATCTTCTCGCATAACCTCGAACCGACTACGAAGCTGTTACTGGCGTTTTCCGAGCTCGACGAGATGCCCGGACCCGAATCGCAAGGAAGCAAGCACCCGTCGGAGTTATCGCTGAAACTGTCACACGACATATGGGTGTCGCAGGAGGCCGTATATTTCAGGAGAAGTACTGCGACGAGGCAAAGACTTCGCGAATCTGACTCGCCGTCATACAGACGTTCGGCTACCTTCACGATTGCGTCGTATTTTGCAACTTTCTCACAAAACTTAATCAACACGCTGTCTTTGTCGAGGGACAAGAACACTGCTAGGTTATCACACACGTTGAATATATATTCCATATTCAACGAGCCTAAACGGAAAAAATAAAACGTGGTTAATCGAATTTCAGGTGAAATTATTATCGTTACCTTTATTAAAGTCCTCGGATACTTCTTCGATTATTTCATCAAAGATACTGTTCTTTTTAGAAAAGGATCTTAGATCGTATGTCGTAACGTTGCGTCCAAACAGTTTGTTCAATTTAAAAACGCCCCTCAAAATTTTCAAGTCCTCGTCTATAATGTGGCTGTCGGTTTTATTAACGTTATTTTCCATCAGTCTTCTAAACAACGGGCCAAGGGCTTTGTAGTATATCGGGGCGTATTTATTCGAATTGATCTTTAAAAAAAATGTGTAGAAACAATTTAAGATATAGACAGAAAAAAAAACCTACTACCTCATTATTTATAATAATTTCTGCGAATGAGGAAACCCATTTAGCGCACAGGTAAATTTCTTGTTTGTTTCCGATGTTGTCTAAGACAGACATAGCTTGTTCCTCATTTCTAAAAACGTAATATTTTAAAAGATTCACCATCTTCGTCTTAATTACACCAGAAATCGCTCATCTCTGTGTCATTAAAATTGTTATACGTCAGGACAGACTTACTTGTTTTTTATAAAATGCTGCACCAAAATGATGTCAACTCCTCGCTTTTCGGCCTCAGTTTTACATAACTGGTAAACGTCGTCCACAATTGACGGTTCATTAATGTAGATAATGCGCCTTACAACATATTCCAACTAAAAAAAAAATTATATGGAAATACCAAAAAAGTGTAAGCGACACATGACGTACAGGAAATTGTCAAATATTCAATATTCAAAAAGAAAAACCTAATTTGAAATCATTTCTTTTATAGGGGCGTTGAATAAGTTCACTCTGTTTTCCAACAGATGGCGTTATCAGAGCTATATGTCTGTGGTTTAAAATGTATGAAGAAATACTATAAGCGAGCTTGAAATTCAATGTATGTTATTTCGCTGAAGTGTAAACTACTTTTTTTGTGTTAAACTTGTCGAATTTCGTGCCAAAAAAAAAGTATTTGCGGGGAATTTTATTGCACTACTTCATTCACAAGAAATCTGCACACATAATTCTTGTTGAGATTTACGGCGACCGTGCTTTATCGCAAAGAGCATGAAGAGATTGGTTTAGACGCTTCAGAAAAAATGATTTTAGGCCAAGCAAATAAAATTTTTACTCGAAAAAATTCCTATCCGCGAGATTATTGTAAAATTGTCTAAAAGAATATACTCTAATACAAGACATCTCTCATCTCGTGAGTCAAAAAATTGTATAAGCTAACTTTTCTATTTAAACAAATAAGTGAGGAAAACAGTTTTTTCACTTTGCAGGGAAAACCATCCATTTTAGCGAAAAGTGACTCACAGACAGCTGGTAAGGAGTAAAATTATCTACAAAATGAGACTTGTTAAATTAAAAACGGTTAATAAACAAAAAAGGTATTGCAAAAAAACAAGAAAAGTGCCCATTTTTTAATTTTTTTATAACTATCGCATTTATTGTTAAAATTTTATAAAACCTATGACAAGTTGAGGGTTTTGTCACACTTCAAAAGTGTGCCAAAAGTGGGCGCTGTAGGTGCAATAGTTTTCGCACAATTCTATTTGTTTATAACGGAGGCTCCAAAAGTTAGGAACTTTAAGCCTTTGTACAGGCGTTAATTTTCAACCAAACATGATTCTGAAAGCGTCATTGTAATCTTAAAGACGTAATTAAGAGACCTATTAAAAAATATCACTGTTTTTTTCTTTTTTGACATGAACATTCTCAAATTGTGCATTAAAAAACCGTGCGTTTTTCGCAACAATTTGAATAAAATTGTTGCTATTTATGCGAAAGTGAAATCCAAAGTTTAAATTGATGAGCGCTGTAAATTTTGCAATATCTCGGCTTCTATTCGTCGTAGAAATTTCTTTTTTTTAAAACTGGGGTAGCTTGACGAAAAAATAACAATGGGCATATTTACGAATTCGTAGAATAGCCCTGAACCCCAGAAAAAATGCATCTTTTATACTTATTTTTTTTTTTTAATTTACAAAAATGTCACAAAAATTATTGTTAAATGAAATATTAATTAAAATTTCAATTTCGGAATTATTTTACTATTATTAAATAAATAAATGAAGCTATCGTTCATTTTTTACATATTAAGCCAAAGTAAACTTATTTTTTCAATATTTTATTATCTATTTAATTACGAATTGAAGCCGAAAGAACGGCATCTTGCACGTGTGAACAGTTGCTTCAACGACAGAAAAGGAAAGGTTTTTTGCATTGTATCTTGACTGGCGATGAAAAAGGATATGCTACCATAATCCTAACCGTAGAAAATCGTGGGGTAAGCTTCTGTTCTGCATTTGGGTGTGCTTTATTACAAGCCGCGCAAACGGAATGAAACCATCACGAGAGCTCGCTATCGACCATAATTGATGCGTTTAAGAGAAGCATTGAAGGAAAAATGGCCCCTATACAAACAGAGACATGACAAAGTGACTTTGGCATGACAATGTTGCAAAATCGGCGAAGACCTACTTCAAAACGCTTAAATGGGAAGTCCTACCCCACCCGCCATATTCCCTAGATATTGCCCCTTCCGATTCCAACCGCATCAAGATACCAGAAAATAGATCGCCTCAAAAACCGTTTTTCAGTTGTTGAATTCAAGGTGGAGAAAAGTAGTGGCTAACGATGGACAATACTTCCAGTGACATGTTTTTCAAAAATGTTTTAAATTAAAGCATTAATTTTCACGAAAAAACAGCGAGTATTTATTAAAGCTTGTAACAAAAATCAGATCCGTGCAATTTACGGGTCGGTTTTCAGGAAGACTGGGGTTCAATAGTTATATTAGGCCTTCTAAGAACAATCCCAAAACACTTCAGGTTAAGTAACTTCTCGAAAACGTGTCGCCATGTGACAGTCATCTGTTGCGTCCAGGAGGCGTCAGCATAGTCTGGGACAGAACAAAGGCCATATTTGTAATAACGCGCGAAAACACGAGAAAAGCGTAAAGGTTCCAAATTAGAATTAAATCAAATTGTCAAATTGGTAATAATTGGAAAAGAAAGTAATAGATCAAATAGCTGGTTTTTAGGCGGATTTTTCCAAGCTATAAGAATATATTAAATGAGATTGACTAATCCATTCTGTATTGCTACACGGAGTCATTAGAGGAAGGCTAGGGTTATTTGTAAGTTCAGTTAGTCACAGAATTATTTATATAACTGTAAGTCCAGTCAATTAGGTAATTATTAACATAGTATAGTTATACCAAAGTGTCCCGATATTCAGGAAGCCCACCAATAAGATAAGAACAGAAACGTCTGGACCCAAGAAATGGGCGTGTTGAAGCGAAGTGTCAAATTCGGGAGAAATCTCCGAAAAAAGGCAGTTTTTCCTTGGGTTCCACATTGAGCAGTCTACTTAGTTTTAGAGTCTTAGGTTGATTTAATAATGGATAAGATCATTTCAAATTTTGCTATGTCACATGTAAATGAATCAATGCTGGTCATAGCAGTAGATAGATAAATAAAGAAATAACGCCTCAGGTTACAAGCTGATGAAATTCTGCACATTTTGAAAAAAAAAAAAAAACGTTTCAATAGGATAATTTGGGTCAAATTGACGCCCACTTGAAAAAAATATGCATTTTCATTTTCCGAACAACGCTGTAACGGTTTAAATTTTGACATGGCGCCACGGACCTCCAAAAACTTTTTTGGAAAAACAAAAAACACCGGTTTCATAAAATTCAAAGTAGATTAAATCCCAAAGTTTAAAAAATATCGAAAACGTCCATTTTTTTTTTGCTCATTGAATCTATAAACTACAATAAATAAAACAGCAACGCTAAAACTCACCTCGTAAATCGTGGTAATTTGCTTTTCTTTTATTTTATACTTCGGATTCCTCAACACGACCAGTCTCGGCTCGTTCTCGAGTATATCTTTTATATTCGAAACCAGGGGGTGCGAATACTGCAGGGCACACTGACCGATTGCCCTCACGGTATCGCACCACGGGACCTGAGCGTTTTCTAAGATCTCGATCACAGCCTCCAGTTTGATTTTAACCGAACTGATGTATTTCAAGATCGCCTCGACGATATTAACCCAGTACTCTTCGTCGTACTTTATCAAGTTCTGGAAAATAATAACGTAAACGTAAGCGACCGAAAGGCGCTCGTTTTACCTTAATCTCCTCTAGGAATATCTCGTCTGGCTCGAACCCGTTCTGTATCATAAACTTATACAGGAACTCCTTTAAAAACAAGTCGTAATCTTCCGGCGGCATCACGATATTCAATAGATTCCTTATGACCGCCTTGGGACCCTAAACACGCCAACGTTTAACCCTTGAAATCGTTATGTGACTATTTCGCTTACCATCATATACTCCGACAGAGAAATATTAATCCTAAAGTTATTCTTAAGCAATTGCAAACCCCTCAAAGCCTCCGTTAGAGCCACCAGACCGTTGAGAACCTCTTTGTGTAACATGCACTGTCGCTGGAAGAAAATGTAGCTGCCCTCTTCGACTTTCAACAGTTTCAAGATATACTCTGCGAACTTTAACCCGTTCTCCGGAAAATTAAAACTGTCTCTCTTCTCCAACTGCAAGATTCTGTTTCGTAACCATTTCACGAAAATGGGCAGAGTCGAAGGGTTATTGACCATCGTGATCGGTATAAACGTGAGTAAGAACGGCTGACAAATATTTATAGGTACCTTAAAAAATTATGTTTATAAGGCTTGTGTTGGACGAATAAATTTTTCGAGACTTACGTTGTTAAGGATTAACAGTATCTCCTCGATTTTTTCTTCGGTTAGTTTGTCTACGGTTTGGAAATCTAACCGGCTGTATATGATGGTGGCTTCTTCAATTTGGAACTACAAATGAGTTAAAAAAAGATTATCTCCAACAAACACGATTCCTTCTACGTAAAAAAATAACTTACATTCTTCAAATACATTTTGAGTTCATCTATCAAATCGCACGTTAAAAATCTCGACCAAGTCTGCAGGTCGTAGTGAGAGTACACTGCCATGTAAGTATCGAACTTAAAAAGCGTATCCATCACCACTCTTAGCATAATCGATATCTGTTCTTTATTCTCATGCTAAAATGAGTACATAAAAAATTTTGTATTATTATTATACAATTTATTATTTGTTGGTGTTTAAATACGTAATAAAATGTTTGCATAGGTCATAAACAAATGCATAAAGGTAAAAGACAGCGGCGGCTCTTCGTATAACGCAACTGAAGCCAGGCCTCACGGTAAAATTTGTATCTCACCCATTACCTATTACATTTATCATAAATCAAATAACAATAAAATAATTGTTTCAATATCTCGCCGATTCCATCTGCACGGCATGATATACCTACTGTTACCGCTCCCCACCACAGCGAGGCCACAATTTCCTCGCTTGTAAACGCTTCACACTTGCCTATAAATATGCTATCGTTCCCCCTCCACAAGAGACGGTTAAATTAACGTGTTTACGCGGGGAACCTGAGGCCCATTTCGTTCGGCTTACAGTGTCAGTTTCACGGTATCCGTGTAACGTGGGTGTTGAGTGATGATAGTGCAAAGGCTTTAAGGACTAAGACAAGGCAGGTATTAATTTAAAGTAAATAAAAAACAACTTCCTTACAACAAAACAGGTGAGACTAAATTTAACATAATATAATAGATATTATATTATCGATATACGTCAGAAATAATGAATCTTGCACACAATATTGTTTTATCTCTACTTGAAATACCTTTTTCAAGACGTAATGAAGTAGAAAAACAACAAATTTTGAATAGTCAGCAACATCAAAAATAACAGCAGTTTTTAATAGAGTTGGGAAAATTCCAATCTCCTTGGTATGATAATTATTATCAATAGATATGTGGAACAAAGAAAAATGTTTTTAATTGTGCGAAAAATATGACAACTACGAAATAAACAGGGCAGAAGTTGCGTCGAATTAAAAATATTTTAGAGCTATAAAATGCTGTACTACGAAATTGTTGTTTAGTAGATTCCTTAAAATTTCTCGAACATGCAAACAAATTTCCCGAAAAAATCGTTTGAATGTTTACAAATATATTCAAACGTTTTTAAAATAGAAAGGTTGAAAAACGAGAGATGAACAATTTCGTAATTTAGAAGTTCAAAAAAGGGTGGAAATATTGTACAAGAAATTCAAAATGGTATTTTCGGAAACATACAAATTGTTTTGCCTAGTTTTAACAACAATAACAAGTACTTCGGCAGAAAGAAACTTTTCGTGTCTTAAGCGCATTAAAATTTACTTAAGAAATATGATGGACACAAGAGCGCTTAAACAACTTATCAATGATAGCGATAGAAAAAGAAATATTGCAAAGTTTTTGGTGCCGATCCCCAGTCCCCATAAGGCATTATAAGTAAATTTGCAAATTTAAAAGACCAACGAATAGTCCTGTTTTGTAAAAAGTGAATGTTTTTAAAATATTTTGTTAAAAGTCGAGGCAAACGAAAAGCTGGCAGCGTTGTTTTATATGTAAATAGATAACTCATGAAAATTTGTTTATATGTTTTTTCATATTTTTTAGTATTCTTAAACTGAGTAGGAACAATTTTTTTTTAATTATTAGGTAACTCTTTTTTCCGTTAATTTTACTGTAAATAACATTTTTAAAGTTCTGGTATTTTTATTTATGGTTATTTGAGAGCAGACTAATAAAATAACCAAATAGTTGCGTAAATATTTCTATTTTTTATAAAATTTGAATGAAAATCCTTCTCGTGAATTTTGATAATACTGTAAATGCAACTAAAAATTTCTAGATTCATTTAGTCATTTATCCTTGAAAAATTTAAAAATTTTAGCCATTTATTGACACGAGCCGCCGCTGTACTGGTAGAAGTACAATCACACACACATACACATCACATAATATTTCGTCTACAGAAAACCAATGTTCGTTTAAACATATAAAGTCATAATTAAAGTCTCTAAACACAATAATTCAAGTACATCAATTTTATGTCAAAGACTGAATACTCTAATAACAAAGTCTAAGTATACAGGGTATTAGAAGTTTGACTGCCTTAATTTTAACAGACGATAGAATACATTAAAATAAACAAAAAACCTTATATGACGTGGATCCTAAACTCAACCATTTCCGAGAAAAAAATTATCAAAATCTCCAAGTTGATGTGCAAAAGTTCAATTAATTAAGGAACACTGACATAATTGTGTATCAAGAAGACCATAAAATACAATGTTTATCACTTTTTTGAACTTATTTATGCTTAATTCTAAAAAATAATTAGCGTAACAAATTTAAAAATCGATAAAATTCATATCGAGCAATGTAATAATGGCATGGCAGATAACACAAGGTACTAAGCTGTCCAGCAATACGCAATTCAGTTGGTATCTGGAATTGGACCGTGTCTGAGTGTTTTTTGCGTACTGCTATTTCCTTTTCTTGAGGTGTTTTCTGGCGAGTGCACGAAAATTGGATTCGAATGTGTTGTGCGTGCATCGAAAATGGTGGTGGATATTTTGAGCATATGTTGTTGATTGTACTTGTGCATTTAAAAATTACTGAGTTTTGTTTTTTTGGTAAGTACCTAAATTATTTTTAATATGTATGATTATTTGAACGAATGAATCTTTGGGTACTTTAATTACATATTTTTCAAATTCATAATTTGATTAAAAGTTAAATTCCTGTTTTAAGAGATTCATAATTACTAAAATTCGAGCTAAAATTTAAACAACACTATCTTCGTACTACAAAATCGATACATTTTATTTTATTTATTTAAAAAGTGGAAAACAATTGTCTTGAAATTTACTAAATGTTTCACAATAATAATTGTTTACATTTTTTCCGAAGGACAAGTCTGCCACGTGCATACGTCGTATGCACCAACTATGTAGCATTAGGTTAAGCCCTATTGTCATGTTGTGATGAAACTCCCCAATATTAATACTTGCTGTATTTTTTATTTATGATTACTCTATCTGTGCAAGTGCAAGTGTTATGGGTCAATCTGATGATCGGAGTAGCCGTAAATGCCCGAATTTAGCAGATCAAAAAAATTGCATGATAAATAATGTCTATAAGGGAATTCAAACGCACACCCAAACATACTGAAACAACTTACGTGAGTTTTTGGTACTATCATAGAACCGTAATTCAAAATTTTCCTCAAGTCCTCGTAACTGTTGCATTCGACATTAGAACAGCACTGCAATTTGAAATGATCGTCATCTATCGACTCCAATATTTCAATCAATCTATTAACATCATCGGAAGTGCAAACTGTTTTATCAATGATTACTTGCGCTCTAGCCTTTAGTATTAACATCGAACCGAGATGGTGCTTTTCTGCAAACTTTTCCGCCTCATCGAACCTCTGCTTTCTCAGAAGTCTAGTTAGTCTCAGTTCTGGTTCGGTTTCGTAGACGCACTGAACTCTCAGTTCGGATATTAACCCGTCACCGTTACATATTTTAGACAATATTAAAGTTTCGTCGCTAACATTCTCTAGTTGGATGAGGTGCACCGGGTTTGATATTTTTAAAGAAAATATCACGGAGAAATCTAAAAAGGCCCGCTAAACTACGTAGAGCATATAAAAACGTTGATTTTATACGAACCTGAATTGAGCAATTGTAAATGTGACTCTCCTAGCTCATTTTTCTTTGTGACCGCCACGATTTGTTTCTTACCATTATTATCGTTTACCATTAACATATCGTTAAAAAGAGTTTCTACATTTTCCACAGGAAAAATTAATAACGTTAAACTACAGATCCTAAGAAGATGTCCGTCTTCATCTAATGCCAAAATTTTACTAAAATAATGTCAGTATATAACACTGGAAACAAATAGAATGTTTTACTTACTGCCCAAAGCTGCATGCTGTTTTTAAGTTATAGATAACATCCGACGTGACTATACCATTTTCTACATTGAAAATATTCATTTCTTTCGTTTTTGCAAATAGAATAGGATATGAAAAACAAGTCGTATATATTGCGTTACTGAAATCATAAATCTCTTCCCAGTTCACAGTGGTGCTAATATTCGATTCATTACCATCGGTATTAGTTTTTAAAGTAAGATTCACTCTGAAAAGTATATAAATTCACCAAATTGTCTATTTCTAATAAAAATATATTTACATACCTAAATATTTTGCCTCTATTAGAAACTATTATGAAGGTAATAAAATTACTAGTTAAATATTCCAAATAACTAGCTCTATATAAAATATCCGTCCCCTCGTTATTTATAAAACGTCTTAAAATGAAGTAACATCAAATATAAATTTTATTTTTTTATACTACTTACTTGCTAAAGATACAATTATTATCTATCTCAGCTTCCATGTCAAATATATGTACCATTCCACTTTGAAGACAAATGACCAAGAATTTGCCATTAGGTGAAATACAAATGGTATCAATAATTGAGTCGAAAACTGCATTGAAAATTATTGTAGAAAATTCTGTATTTTCAAAAACTTTTATGGACTTGTTTACGGTCAAAAAAACTTTACCGGTTTGAACTACAGAATTAATATGAACTTCTTCCACTGCCTAAAATCATTAAAAAGTTATAATCCCGGATGTTTTTAAAAGGGAACAAATAAGAAATTACTCAAATGTAAAATATTTATAGCTACTTCAGTGTAATTATTTTTTCTTTTTAACATGAACAAATACTTACAGTAGTTTCTTCTGAACATTTTAGACAAGCTCTGGTAGAAATTTCATATAAGCTATCATATCCTATTGATCTAGTACCAAAATTTACAGTTTCATCTGCGTTGTTAAACCCAGCTTCGATTATACCAAAATCTTCCATTTTAGAAATTTTCATTCATATTCCGTTGATGCAATACGATAGATATTAATTATTGAAAATAAAAATATTTTACAATTTTTTTAACAGCGACTTAAAGCTAAAACTCAACACTCAACAAGTCAACAACATTAACGTATTTCTTTCAAATTTTTTTAAATCTACTTCTACTTCTTCTTCTTCTTTATTGTTTGGCTTAACACCTTCGTGTATTTGGCCAGCCTCCCATTTTTTTCCTAAGGTGTTGTTAGGACTCGTCTGCAGTTTTCCACATTTTCTAAGGGCGATTTTTTTCCTGTTTTTTAGCCAATTCTTAAATTTGTTTACTTTGACACTGACAGTTGACATTATGATATAAATACACCGACACGATTTGGTGTTGTTCTCTTGAATAACTTACTCTACGATCTAATGACCTTTAATATTGAATTAATTCACGAAACTTCTATTTATCAAAACATACAATAAACTAAAAATTTAAGATTTATAAAAAACATTTCACAAGTTGTGATTGCTTGGATATGAACCAATAGAACGAAAGAACACAACATTTCAATGACTTCGATTTTTCATTTGTTCTGCGGTTTCGCTTCTGCGCCCCATTCTCATGCCCTATGTAAATATCTGTCATTTTAGTTACGTCGAGGTGGCGTGGTGATCGCTCTGTCTTTTCTAATATCGTCGACCTCGCCGTATAAGAAAAGGTATGGTGTGCAGTCAGTATAATTTAAAAGTGTTTGCTATAATTGATTGACGAAGGATCGCCGTGTTTTTTACACATCTGTATTCTCAAAAACTCAAGATTCCGCCTAAAATCTACAACCAGCCCAGAGGGTGGCTTCCGAAGGTAAGTTTCCATTTGCAATTTTTCTGTTCCAAGCCAATTTATATGTATATTACCAGCAGATCGATGCGAATAATATTATTCTCATCTTGACTTGTTTTCTCATTTATTGTCCAATTTTTCTGGTAGTACATAAAGGCGGCTTTTTTCTTAATACGTTATGAAAATCTGAGTACCTAAATATTATCAAATATTAGATCAACAATATATAGTTAATAGAAAATAATATTGGGTTGTATTATAAAATTCTAACCATTTTTGGAAGCGAGTGGGTATAAAAAAACAGTATAATAAGTTGCCAACCTTTTTGCCAACTCAAAAATATTACATATTTCTCATGCATTGGTCCATATTGTGAAATTATGTAGGCAAGTGTTGAATCATCTGCAAGCATGACTATTTTTATTAACAAATTATGAGGGTCTAAATAAATTAAAGCCAATGGAGTACTAAAAAAAAACTAGAAAGATAGGCCAAAATTTGAAAAGGACACTCAGTACTTATAAATGTACCTACAGCTCCTAAAATGAAAATCCTTTAGTTTTCTGTTTTTATATTGAAATATCATATTATTGAAGCTTACATGAATAAAAAAAAACTTAAAATAAATGCAGAACTAACTCGATTATTACTAATTATGAATTGATAGAACAAACACTTTTTCTACTAAGTGAACATTGATTAATATGTCATTGAAGGTTGTATGATTCACTCTGATTTGTATATGGAAAGATTAACCAAATGTTTATCATAGAGATGGGGCAAATAACATTACTAGATACTTATAATAATACAGCAAAATCTGGAAGATACATAGATAAAAATTGATTTTGAAATGCTTAATTCCACTAATCGACCAATTAGTTATTAGTTTATTATAAAATAAAATATGAAAAATTATTTGCTGTGATATTTTCATTGTAACAAACCTCATTTTAGGTTCCAAACCCGTATAACTTAAATTATGGCTAACAATCGAGTAGTTAAGGATAGGTCTCATAAAACTAAAGACAGTTTTTTCAAAAAGTCTGGCAAAAGCTTCTATAAACCTAAATTTCAACATAAAAACAAGAAAGAGGATAACAAAGAGACAATTGGTACCGAATCTAATAATTTTTTCGTAAAATCTAACAATCCCAGCACATCTAATCCTAAAACCTCAAAAGTGCAGGATTTTCAAGGAGAAAATGATTCTAAAACAGTTAAAAAACCATTCGATAAAAAGAAGTATAGGCTTCAAAAATACAGCAACAAGTACCAGATCCAGCAGTGGGAGGATAAAAGAAAAAAAGCAGTTCTTCGTATTTATTACAAAACGCTAAAGGAAGATCAATCGAATCCAACTAATTTAGTCCACGAGGATAGTACAAGTAAAACTGATGATGTTAACAAAGAAGGTAGTAGTAGTAACTTACACCCAGTGGTCACAGATGTTTCTCCAGAGAACTTTAAAGGAAAACGGACTAAACCATTCCGAAAAGCACACCAGGAATTTCAACGAATCAGAGAGGAGAAAGAAAGGGAGAGGGAGCTATTATTGCAAAGGAAAAAGGAAAAGGAAGAAGCTATGCAAAAATATAAAAAGAAAAAAATAGAAAAGTTCAAAAAATTGAATAAGAAAACTAAAAAGGGGCAACCAATTATGAAGGACAGAATGGAAATGTTGCTGGAAAAAATACAGAACAGTATTACGCAAGAACAATAATATAAGCACTAGGTTATACAGTTATCAAGTTATTATTTAATATTTAACGACCCAATGTGACTGTAAGCATCAGTAATAAAACTTTTAAGTATCGATTGAAAATATTTTTTCATTATTTACTTAGGACCTACGTAAAGTTTTTTTTATTAATTTAATTTTCTTGTAGTGAGTATTGTTAAGTTTATAAAAGCACTTTTTTTCATTTCATTAATAATATTTATTGTGATTGCTAGTGAAATTAACCAAAAGAGAGGAGTCTAATTTTCGGATTATTAAAGGTTTCCGAGTTATTTTTTAATGATTTGAAACTCTATCATAAGCTGACCCCCTGATTTTATTTAATTAATTCACTTATTTGTAAACCAATAGATTAGAATTTAATGTTCCAAAGAAATGATAAAATTTATAAAATGGCTTTTCCAATTTACAAGAAATCCTATCAGAATGTTTACTTTATTTCAAGTGTTGACCTAAGTACAAATTATTTGAAACATTAGCATAATAAATAACTAAAGGAAAATTATGCGGGAATGGACAACATGGAAAATAAGTTTTAAACGTTTCAGTAATAATGACACAAGTTCATTTTTATTAATAATAATGAAACAATAATGATTTTGTTTATTTGTAATTATTTGTTCTACGAATAAAGTAACTACTAATTCAATAACATATTTACTAAAGGCTTTATTTACTAGTAAAAAATAATATACAGGGTGTTTCATATAAAAATCAACACAGAGTAGGGGGATGTAGGGAAACGCAACGCAACAAAAAATCAATATCTCAGTTATACTTGAACTTAGAAAAACAAAATTTGGTACACTGTGTAAGTGTACCAAGAGCATTAATCGACAGTAAGTAGAGTTCAATTGAAGCGTTTTAAAAGGTTGATAAGGGATGATGCACCATTGAAATGTGACAGAATTTTTTAACCCGTTGGTGAACTTAAAAAATTGTTTCTTCATTTTATGGGGAATTTAATTCTAAAACTTTTCTTACTCTTGTTAGTTTTCAAAAAACTTTGTCGTTTTCAACAAAAACGCGAATAACTAATAATATGTTTTGCAGCCGTTATATAAAAATAACATACAATTCACACTGGTAAGTTATAGAAATTGTTCAAAATGATCACCGTTTTCTCTCGGGCATAAAGAGTGACCGTAAAATCCGCCTGTTTTTGAGACTTTGACAGAGGCGACATGAAAAATCCTGAAAATATTTTAAAAGTATCCAAAAACTCGTCATGAAAAATGAAAATGAGCATCACTTTCAGTTTTTCGAAAATTTTCGAAAATCACCCTTATTTAGGGGTTGAAAAGACAAAAAAAGTGAACAAATTAAGAATCATCAACAGTTGTAAAACCCCAAATATTTCTATGTTGTTATCAAAATAATATTATGAATGTGAAAATATCTAATTTCGTATTTGATACGGTCTTGTCCGGATTGAAAATCAACCCTTAATATCCCTAAAGGGGTGAAATCATCCCCTAAACGCCTAAAAAATGCAAAAAATATATTAAAAGTTACAATTTTTTTTCTTTTTCCTTTATACATGATAAATGAACTGTTAATAACCCACAATCACTAGATCTGAAGGAAAATACCCCTAAGTTCAACCATTGGCTTCAAAGTACATAAAATAATTATAATGCATGAAAAAAATAATGTTTCGAAATACATTCATTAGAATAATTTATACACAAGTACTCCCATACATTATCAATCATTTTAAAAAATAATCATCGCTCTCAAGGGGTAAAATCATCCCCCAAATATACAAAAATTGTAAACAATGTGAAAAAAAAATTTCAATTTATTTCAATGTATTTCATTGTCGGTTAAATTTAAATGTACTTTGTTCGTCTGAAGAGTGCAGTTATTGAAGATAAACTTTTGTAACAGTTCTCATATAATTAACAGCTCTTATTAATGACCTTGATTTACGTTTTTTAAGTGTTTTGTTATTGTTATTTTTTATATAAATGCACTTATAGGTTGTCATCAGTTAGTTGAATTTACGATATACCAGATATTTTTTAAATATAATAATTAATTTTCATATTTACACATTCTGATACTTCAAATCACCATTAATAATTAATAAAAAAAACAATATTATCACAGAGTAATATAATTGGCTGCCAGTGTTAATAAATATGCAACAGCTTACTTAAATTATTAATCAGAGCGATAATGGAAGCGTGATAACACTTAAAAAATATGATAACGTATCTGTGACCCTATAGTATTTACGGTATCTGCTATCAGAGGTTATACGAGTTAAGTACTTTCTGATAAAGCGGCTACTGGCGATTGTATCAAGTTTGGAGCCTGTTACCTTAATTAAAAAAAAAAAATTGTGTGTGGTCCAGATAAGTAACTGGACCATTTCTAGAAAGTAGATCAATTTATTTAACAGTGGGCTTCGGTTTCAATGTTGGTTCTTCGGTAATGGTGCTAAGATAGAAATTGTTATTGAAATTGAATGTAGAGCAAAAAAATAGGCAGTTTTCTCTGAAATTTAATAAAATATTAGAATATGTAGAAAATAAAAAAATTGCTTGGGGCCTGTTCCTGGATTTATCTAAAGCATATGATTGCTTGTATCATCAATGTTTGTTGTATAAATTAGAAAAATATGTTGCAATCATCACTAGCGATGGTATACCACAGGGAAGTGTTATACGACCAATTTTATTTGTTACATTCATTAATGACTTATGTAATGTTATGCTGACAACAACAATAAACTTGTTGGAGCAGATACTTATCCAGAATCAAAGAAAAAACCTGAAGTTTAAATTAAAATTTGTCTTGGCTTAACAGAAAAACTTGATTAAACAAAAACTATGCGATTTCTATGTGCCCTCATTTTGTCTGTATCGATTTATTCGATTGCTTTTTTACTTTCACTGTCATAAAACCTTTCTGGAGCCACTGAACTGATTTTCGTACATAAAAATATCATCATAAATTAAGGATTAAGTAATACCGATTTGGGCTGACGCAACATCAGTGTTTATTATTTTTTTTTAATTACCCCAACAGATAGCATTCTTACATAGTTTGTTGAACTAGTGCCCCTTTAACGCTTATCATTGGGTCGAAGATCAGTCCGATATCGACAACGGCACAGTGGGGTTTCAATAAATTGCGATCTCGGCAAAGCGGGTTCTCTCACATCTTCAGTTCGCCTTCAGTGTGATTTTGATCCGTTCTTAGCTTTCAAGATTCGAATTCTTTTTTACAAGAGTTTAAACTCAGTTTTCGTTGTACTATTTTGTAGTATTAACGGTGATATATCGAGTTGGACCAAATGACCAACCGTTTTTTTAAAACGATTTTAATAAAGTAATTTTCATGTGTTTATGTGCCAAAGACATCATATTCTTTGCCCTAGAATCTCAGGTAATTTTTCTTAATTTTATTTGTCCCACAAGGTGTTCGTGTAACCTTCTACCACTCTTTGGTTTTGTACTTAAAAAAAATTGTATGGGCCTTAGCTTTTATCCAACTTTATTTCGTTATAATCCTGAGAAAGTGTTCAATTCAAATTTTGATCTATACGATTTACAAGTAAAAGAGATAAGGAGTGTAGAATTGTGCATGAATTTCCTTAAACTTTAATTTTTTTATAAGTCTAGTACTTTGTTGCCTTTTTTGTTTCCTTATGCGCAGATTTCCAGTTCTAAATTTTTTTAACCACTTTAATCGTCAAAGTATTACTAAAATTATCCTTTTAACGTGTCATTCTTGTGAATTACAAGTTAAAAATAAAGTGAATATTATATAAAAACGAATGGCGAAGATAATTATTACTCGCTCAACCGTGACTGTAACTTATAATGGGATATTATGGCTTACCAAAACAATTTTATTATGTGTTGATGAAACATTTTTAATAACAAGTAAACAAGTAACTTCCTAGAGTAATTGATAACGAACCAGAATAATGAACATGAAATTACATTAATTATTCAAAATTCTGTTAAATGCCTTTTCAAGAGGATCATTGACTGAAACCCATCATGAAATATATTAAAATCTGGAAAATATTACCTACATACATATATGCCTGAGCACAACATCATCAAGCTACGTATTTTCAAATTTTTTTCACCAGTTCTAGGGACTGAGTGAAAAATGTAGTAGTTCTGGCAACAGTACATCACGTAAATGAGAAAGAAAAACTTTTAAGGTGTTTGTGCAAGGAAAATTACATATGTTCAAATTAAAATAGTTATTTTGTTAGAGAGCATTAGTGTACATTTTTTTTGTTAAAGTCCTATTTAACATTTACAGTGTGTTAGAAATTTGACTACCATAATTTTAATAGGTGACAGTCAAAATAAGAAACCTCAATATAATTTTGTACACAGAATAAAATAAATGCAATGTTTGCCGCCACTTTAAAGTTTATGTTTAGTTTTAATAAAATAACTAGTTTTATTAATCGATACAATTCGATAAAGTTGATATCTTGCAAAATGACAGTAGTGCAACTATTTTATTAGGTTTTTCCTCTTTGCTTTCTAAAATGAAGTGATACATTATTAATTTATGGGGGAGTTAGCTGCAGGTCTGCTAGAGCTTGACATATTTATCCCCAAAGACATAATAAATGAACCTAATAAATGAGCCTAATGAGCCTAATGAGCCTAATGAGCCTAATAAATGAACATTCGTTGAAGCATCTCAACGTCTTCTTGATACTGGTAGTGTTGTTCCTCACTCTAAACAAATTTTACCCCTCAAACCTCATTTTGTTTTAAGAATTTTAGCTAAATGTTATTTTAATTTATAACTTTTTTGTTCGTTTATGGTTAAACTATCTTATGCTGAAGTAATGGCAGTCAAATTTCTAACACGATGATTAAATTTTTTTACGATTTGATTTTAGTGATATCTACAATTCCATTTTTTCTCATTTCGATAAGAAACTCCTATGAAACAGTGACTAAATTCCGTTTGTTCCAGGGTTGTAACGTGGACGAAGCTAGCCCAGATACTAGCAGCCTTCTACTTCCTTACAATTGGAAAATTTTCCTCAACGGAGAGCCGCCTTGGGTTTGCTAGCTGACACCTAAACTTTAGCCAGCTACCTTTTACCTACACACAAACCTGTGCGAATCTGAGCACAGGCTGCCTCGTAAGTATTTAACGAAGAACGATCTTCCTTCGCTTTTGGGAAACGTCGGAAATAACTGACCTTTTTCTTCCAGCTTGCTTATTTCACCATAAATTTTTAACTGTACTTAACGGTCCCATTTCTAACTAAAACCACAAAAATGAAAATCGTCAACTCGGAGGAAAACGTCCACATTTTGGATTCTCAAGAGAACGTATGGTCGGTGATAAGGGATATCGCCTACAACACGAACCAGGAAGAGGCGTTCTACATCTTTGACGTGGGTGATCTCGTCCGGAAGCATAAAATATGGAAAACCAAGCTGCCAAGAGTCGAACCTCATTACGGTAAGAATGAGCGAAATAGTTGAAATTATCCCACTTCTGATTTGAGTCGTTATTACAAACATGTTTTCCTATGGATGTAATATCGAGCATTTACAGAGTTACTTTTCTTGACACAAAATTTGGCAAACTTACATTTCACTGTACGGTAGAAAGACGTATTTGTGAATGTTTGTAATTTTGATGAATGACCTTAATTTTAAATATATGTAGGTTTACCTTGTACATTTTTTTTAGCTGTGAAGTGTAATGACAGTATGACTGTCTTGGAGGTACTGAACACATTGGGAGCAGGCTTCGATTGTGCGTCTAAAGCCGAAATCAACAAAGTGCTATCTTTGGACGTCAGGCCGAACCGCATCATCTTTGCTAATCCGGCTAAGCCCGCCAGCCACATACGCCACGCGGCGTCCGTCGGTGTTTCTCGAATGACCTTCGATAACGAAATGGAACTCCATAAAGTGAAGAAGCTCTATCCTGACGCCGAGTAAGTACAACGCGACTCGAAAAAGTTACTTCGGTGTTAAATTAACTTTGTATTTTTAGAATGGTCATCCGTATTAGGAGTGACGCTCTAGAGGCGCGGTGTCCCCTAGGCATGAAATTCGGGTGTAATCCGGTAACGGAAGCACCGGAATTGCTGCGTATAGCGAGGTCTTTGGACATCAATGTCATCGGTGTCAGCTTCCATGTCGGTTCTGGTTGTGGGGAGCCTCAAGCTTTCCGCAGGGCAATCGCGGCGTCCCGTGATGTGTTTGACTATGCCAGCACCTTGGGGTACCAATTCCACCTTTTGGACATCGGCGGTGGATATCCGGGTGGTCGTGACACGTCGATTGACGAGGTAATTTGAATATTTTAGTTTAAACGCACTTTAATTAAAAAAATTATGTTTACGCTATGAATTTCGTGGTAATCTTCATTGGAATTGTGTTTCTGGTACGGGGATTTGTTGCAACAGCTGACGGTGTCAAAGATCGTGAACGGAATGATAGTTTTATCTTTTGTGATAACGGGTCTTTTTTTCCTTGTGTAAACATTGTGAAATGTTGTTTATGCAATAACGGTCATAATTTTTTGAATGTTTTGGTACGGATAGTTAAAATTTTTGGTGAATAAAACGTTTTTTCGATAATTCTCGACATGGGTTTCTTAATTACCAAAATTCTTTATTTTTAAATGTTTTTCTAAAAAAAAAATAGTACTTATGCGATGTTACAGTAACTATTCCAAATTTTATCTCGACTTGTATTCTTTCTTATATTTATCGGGGATTTTCTTCTACAAGATTTAAAATCTGCTCATCGGCTGCTATCCATTCTCTCTTCCACATTTCAGTTGCGAATTTTCCTCCTTGAACCACTGCAGCAGCAGCTTTTGGCATACGTTCCCCAGAAAACGTTCTGCGTACATGCGAGATGCTCATAATGCATTTTGTCTTGCTTTGCCGTAAATTAAAACATTCATTCTGCATTACTATACACCGAGGCCATTTCGAACACTAAGGCCGATGTGAACAAAAAACCGCAGTAATAGGAGCACTGTGAAAACCACAGTAATACCGAATAAGCAGACATTTATCAAATGAAACGGTTAATAAAGCATTTGAGCATTCACAAAAAAATTGAGCGTTTTTAAACTTAAGTTCAAACACTTTTCTCAATAACCTTTTTTTTTGGTGATATTTACCTCTTTTTATGTAGTACGTAAGTTTCAACAATTTTGATTATTTTTTGATAAAAAAATCCTTCAGATTTATGAATTTTTTCCATCCACGAGCGAAATAAAAAGAAATACGTGGATTTCCAGATCGCCGAGATAATAAATGCGGCCTTGGACGACTACTTCCCCGACCCGTGCGTTCAGGTAATATCGGAACCGGGCAGGTTCTACGTCACTTCAGCGTACACCCTGGCGTGCAACATCTACTCCATCCGCAAGGTCGTCGAGACCGACCCAGAAACGGGCAAAACCAGGAACACCCACAACATGTACTACATCAACGACGGGGTCTACGGCAGCTTCAACTGCATCCTGTACGATCAGCAGGTGATCAAGCCGCATCCCTTGAAGGAGTACCCGGGCGCCAAATACCGCTCGAGCAGTATCTGGGGACCGACGTGCGATAGTCTGGATCAGGTCGTCGAGAACATCATGCTTCCCGAGATGAAAATCGGGGATTGGTTGGTGTTCGAGGACATGGGTGCCTATACGTTGCCGGTCGCCAGCCCGTTCAACGGTTTTCCGATTCCGAAAGTCCACGTTATCGCGGAAGAAAGTATTTGGTAAGTTTGTTACATTTCTTTCATTTTTACCGTTACCGGTATTTGCTGTTTACTGTTAAGGTTGTTTGTGTTTTCAAAGGGAAAACCTTTGGAAAGTGGGGTAAAAAATAGTTGCTAGGGTGTATGCCAATCCGGAAAACCAGATTTTTATTTACGACATACCGTCAATAATTCATCACAAGATTCCCAAGATTTTTCATTTAATAATATTTAAAAAATGATAGTATTATAGATTTTGAAATTTTTTGTATTTTAAGCGTAATTTATTTCTCCTCGAACAAATATGTGCAAAAAACTAAATTTGTAACATTTATATTATTTTTTTTTAATAATGATATTATGGTAATTAAAGCTTAGCAGGTCACTCCCTGCCAGTAGGTACAAAGCAATCAATGTTGCCAACTGTACTGGAATTCTGCTACACATAGCATTTTTTTTCTCCCTTCGAAGGATCTTAAAAATAAAAGCGCCGAAAAATATGACAAACAAAAAAAAATTATGTTATTGCTAGAGTTTGACATTTGCGAATAAAATCAATGGCATTACTAAGAAATTCTGCATCATCAGGTTTTTTTAAAATGCACTTTAATACTTATGTACACCGCCGCTGTAACATTCATGTATTACAAATACATGAATTGTAGGCAATCTACAGTGTGTGCGGAGGGAGATAGTGTGGGTCAACGTTGACGAAGCGAAGGGCGTCAGTTGTTCTGCATTTGGATTTACAGACAGTAAATCTAATTGTGAATTTGAATGATTTTCATTGCTTGAGGCCATCAAGACTATTTATTTTTGGGTATTTCATTTATTATCGATTACTGCTCGAATTTTTGGCCAAGTTATTCGTTAAATACTGTTTATGTGGTGAACACCCACTCAACTCGAATGGTGTGAGATTGTGCATGCGCTACGACTAAAGCACACCATTATTTTGGGTTGCACTAGCTTCTCCAACGGCGGGATACGAAAAATTAATGAAAAAAAGGTTAAAAAGAAATTAAGTTTCTACGATGGAATTTGAAAAAATAAACTGTTAATATGTGTTTCTAAAGGTCAAAGGAAGCTTCTGTATAAATATAACCTCCACTCAAAGTTACCCTCTATCTTACAATCAGACGGTAGAATGTCTTATTTTATTATTTTCTAATTTCATCCACAGTTACTCACAATTTTATTCTGCTTTCTCACCAGATAATATATTTCTGTCAAAGTAATAAAAATGATTAATTATCGACCACATGCATTGGAATAATACACACCCGAGCATAAAAATTAGGTCACATAATAAAAATACCCGGTATGGCAGCTGTAGGAGTGTATTTTTGTGAAAAACCGTGGAAATATCAGTTTTTCGGTCAAAATTTGGTGTACACTCTGGCTTTCTGGAGATACGACTAATTTAGTAGATTTAAAACATCGAGTTTTACGAAAAATGTTGTACAGGGTGTTGCTGAAAGATCTCCTGACGTTGTCCGACGACCACTTCCAGATGCTGAAGGTACCTTCGAAGAACAAGGAAGAAGACTATTCCAATTACACATTACCATCTTTTCCCATTAGAATCGAGATTCCTCGCTGTAATGACAGCTCGATGTTGGGGGAGTACGTTCTCGACTACTCCAACGTCTTGTCCGTTGAGTAGATTCCAATTTGTTTTGATCTTTTCGTCCACAATTCTAGACCAATATTATTTTCGTACTAATTTAATTACACAATGTTTTTTACTTTTTTCTTAATATTTTCATTAATTTTTTTAAAAAAATCGTGACGGATATTTTGTAATTGTAATTTTTTAATGTCTAGGGCTTGAATAGGGATGTAATTGTTAAATGCAGTATATTAATTGGGTTGTAGTTAACAGTGCTTGATTGATATCGCGGGGAATTCTTACGGTTTCCTGCGGTGAGAAGTAAGTACTGTTAAATTTTAACTTTTCGGTGTATAAGCAAGGGGGCAGCTTAAAGCTTATTCAATTTGGATAAATGTTCTTAATATTCATCTTAGTGTATTTTGATGTAGGGTTAGCGCTCGATTCAAGAATATACTGAGATGTGTATGTTTACGCTTGTAGATTTAGAAATGTGCTATTATAGAAAATATATAATGATTGGATATTTCACGCTTTTATTTATTTCGTTTCCTTCCTTTTTTTTATTAGGACAAATGACTTTGTGGTTTTAGAAATGGAAAATGATAAATTACCAGAAATATGTCTGCTGAACGCCACAAAATTGTCAGTAATGACTGGAGTTCGTCACTTCGGTGCATAAATGAGGCAGTGCAGCAATAAGGTGTCTATTGAAAAATGAGCCAAACTTTACCAGTAGATTCTACGATGAAAATTAATGGGGAAAATCATTTGCAATGTTGGTCATAAACGCTTAGATTTTGAGATACAGGGTGTTAAAGTTGAAAAAATAAATAACATTTTCTATAATATTTTTCGATTACTTCGAGTTAATTTCACAAAATTTCGAATTTATCGACGATTTCGTTGTATCTACTAGAGGTCGACACAATCGACATGAGGACACATTTAAATAGCCAAAACTTTTTTGTGCCACTTTGGGCTGGAAAAATCTGTTACCCAACTTTTTTTTGCTTAAAAAAAAGGTATACTTTGCTAATATCTCTAAAGCCACCGTTTTCAACAAAAACGCATATTTTGTGTAACGTATAAAAAAAAATTTGTTTAAATGTTATTTTCTCATTCTTTAACAGACACCCTGTATTCAACAAGGGAGCAAAATTGAGAAAACTATGTCAGAAAATGGAAAAGAAACAGAAATTAAAGTGGAAACAAAATCACGTCTTAAGATATTTAAATTTCATTTTATAATTATTTAATGACCATTTGAATTCTATAAAATTTTGCGCAAAATACTCTGAATGCCATTAAATTGAAAAACGCATTCAAGTTTTAACTCGTCCATTGATCTTTTTTTTGTTTGTAATGTCGTCAATAATCATCACTTCCTAACTTGCTTGACTCTGATATACATTACATATAACCGAAACCATTACCCCGTTATGTTATAGTAAGGGTTTTCCGAAACTGTGATATGAGATCAAATGGATCGCTAAGTATCTGATTATAGGTTACTGTTTTCGAAGAGAAAGGAGCACTTCAAAGTGTACATACAGTTTTAGCGAGATACTCTAGAAGTCTAGAATCTAACAGAACAAAACTTTTATTAAAATGGGCAAATCGCAATTCAATTTAAGAATTTTATGACAAAATATTACAGAGACTACACTCCAATATTTTGTCTAAAATTAGGCACATATTTGTGGCAAGAAATATTTTTCTCGTATTTTAACGTGTATTTTAGAGCATGTTTAATAATTGTTTTCATGTTCTCAGATTAGATATCGAAACCGTTATTATAATTTAAAATATCATAAAGAATATTTTTTACAACAAACGTGAACACGCAATTTTATATAAATCATATTGTTATGTAAAATTAGTGCAAAGAAACTAAATACAGGTGCATAATTATTATTTCATAGTTTTCGCTCCAAACGTAGTTCTTCACCTGACAACCAGTTGCGCTACTATCGCCTTTATGAAGTTTTAATCAGAGTTTACCATCTTTTCCTCGATGTTCTGTGCTCAACAGTATAAGTATATGCAACCCGCATCGCAGAAATCATGATTACGGAAGCTACAAAATGCCCTAAAATAGCCCAGTCATTATAATAGACATGAAAGAGCCTGTTTCGGGCAAAAAAATACTATTAGAAGTTTCTCTGCGGAATATTGTTCGGAAACCTGTTATAAATAAAATATCAAAAAATCAACTCGAGGCTAGTTGGGAAACTTTGTTTTAACAGTGGTCAAAGTTATGGAAAAGTGGTTTTTTGACTCACGTAAAAAAGCTATTATTCATAGCGAAAAAGAGTTTATACAAAAAAGGTAGGTATTAAATAAGCCTATAAAATGAAAAAAGTCCGATTAAATTCCGATAATTTGTTTATGCACAAGAGCTCAAAAATGGTCGAAAATTGCCGTTTTTTTCAATTGCTAATAATTAATGCAATTTTCATCGCAGACACTTGTAATTCAGGATTTTTGAGGCTTTTTACACCCTTAATAAGTGGTAAAAATTTCAGCTCGAAAGCTTCATTGGTTTGGCGTTGGCGGAATTTGTTATCTAAGAAGATGCTATTTTCAATTCATTTTTCCCAAGCTCACAGGCGTTGTAGGGTTTTGATCATTAGTTGTTTTTGTACCTAAATAGTTGTATTGACATAGGCATTTACTGAGAATTTAGTTTTTCAAATTTAATTTGTTTAAAATTGACTGAAAAAATGTTAATATTTATTAAATTGTTAAGATAGGTAATTATTATAAAATAAAATAGTAACCTCTTTACTTTAGTTTTCTTCGAATTTAAAAAAAAATCGTTGTTGTAAGTTGATTAGAAGCTGAGATAATTTTTTTTATTTATTTAATCGCAGTGACCTTAATTATTAATATTAAGAGCCGAAATTTGGAGAGAGTATACATTAAGAGCTATATTTTCATGTCCTACATTAACATTAAGGTGAATTCAACTATTTAATTTCGAAAAAGAAGATAGCGGCGATGCGTTCTATTACTTGGTCTAGCGAACGAGTGGGGAAGGCGAGGCTTAGCATGCGCGCTTAACGATGTAATAAATATTAACATTTTTTCAGTCATTTTTAAACAAATTAAATTTGAAAAATTAAATTATCAGTAAATGCATATGTCAATACAACTATTTAGGTACAAAAACAACTAATGATCGAAACCCTACAACGCCTGTGAGCTTGGGAAAAATGAATTGAAAATAGCATCTTCTTAGATAACAAATTCCGCCAACGCCAAACCAATGAAGCTTTCGAGCTGAAATTTTTACCACTTATTAAGGGTGTAAAAAGCCTCAAAAATCCTGAATTACAAGTGTCTGCGATGAAAATTGCATTAATTATTAGCAATTGAAAAAAACGGACAATTTCGACCATTTTTGAGCTCTTGCGCATAAACAAATTATCGGAATTTAATCGGACTTGTCTTATTTTACAGATTTATTTAATACCTACCTTTTTTGTATAAACCTTTTTTTCTCTATGAATAACAGTTTTTTTACGCCAGTCGAAAAACTACTTTTCCATAATTTTGACCATTGTTTTAACAAAGTTTCCCAACTAGTCTCGAGTTGATTTTTTGATATTTTGTTTATAACACGTTTCTGAACAATATTCCGCAGAGAAACTTCAAATAGTATTTTTTTCCCGAAAAAAAGCTATAATGATTGGCCTAAAAGTGAAGTTCTGGATAGTTAGAATAGGAACAAAGAGAATATAATAAGTAATAACGAATTATTTTCAGTTTTTTTATAAATAAGTAGAATGTTTACGGTACGTTAATACAATTAATTATTTTTGTAAACCTCTCAATAGGCAACCCGCGACACAAAAGATACAAAAAGCCCTAAAATAAATTAATCCGAATGTATACTTCTGATATTCATGTTCAATATACAAAAAACACATATAATGGATCAAGAATTGTATCGATTGTTGATAATGAATTAGGGGATGTTTGCAAACTTATTGGTAGTCTTAAAAGAGCTCATGTTCATCTTCTTTCTCTATGGTAGTCTTTCTGGTATATGCAATTTGCATCACAACAGCTACTACAAAAGGACTTAAGGTAAATTAGTTCGAAAGTACATTGGTATTTATAATAGGGGTTTAAAAAAAAATTATTACTATGCTCAGATTACTGTCATTGTCCTCGTTATTCTTACGGTTTTAGGAAGAAAGAAAGCTATATTTAGATTACTAGGAATTAATTTTTGTAAACCCCTAGGCAACTTACGTCACAAAAGCTACAAAAAGCCCTAAAGTAAATTAACCCGAATGTATATTCCTTATATTCATACAAGGGCGTCGCCAGCCAAAGGGCTAGGAGGGGGCAAGATATGGTAGAGGATGGGAAAAATATAAATTATAGGTAGAAATTAATTTTTTTGAGAAATATTTTTAATAAAACCTTTTTAATACAAAAAAAAACAAAAAAATATAAATACTAAAAAATAAAGAAATTCAACGAAAATTAAATAAAACATAATCTTGGATTTTTTAAAATTTATCGACCACGTTATTAATAAAATATTTTTTCAAATATGGAAATGTATTACTTTTTAACATAAAATTTTATATTTTTAAATTCTTTTGTTGACAAATATTTTATACTAATTTATTACAATTGTTTTTTAAAACAATAAAGTAGTGTATTAATTTTCAAAATTAAAGTTTAAGTAAATAAAATATTTTACTAAAAACTTCCAATCTAATATTTCCTTAGCTTAAGGAAATGTTTATACTTTTGTCGAATTTCTAGGGGGCTTGGCGACGCCCTTGTATTCATATTCAATATACAAAGGAACAAAAACACATACATATAATGAATTAGGTATTTTCTGCCAGAACGTAGGTAGAGAAATGATGTGTTTAGATTACCTATTAGGGCTGGGGACAGGAACAGGGGATGTTTGCAAACTTATTGGTAGTCTTCAACATATACTTACTAGAGTAGGTATATGGTCTTCAAAGAGCTTCAACTTCATCTTCTTTAATATGCGGTAGTCTTTCTGGTATATGCAACCTGCATCACAACAGCTACAAAAGGACTTAAAGGTAAATTAATTCAAAAGTATGTTTGGCATTTATAATAGGAATTTAAAAAAATTGTCATTGTCCTCGTTATTGTTACGGTTTTGGGAAGAGAGAATGCTATGACTAGATTACTAATAGTTAATTTTTGTAAACCTCTCAAAGTTAATGTTAACGATTTTAAAATACATGCAATCAGCGTCACAAAGCTTACAAAAAGTCTTAATTAAATTATCCCAAAGGTAACAAAAAAAAGTGGGGTATTGGAAGCAGATAATTATTATTAGGAGTTAATTTATGAAAACACACAGCATTACATTTCACTTTATTTATTTTTAGTATGAAATTTTTATATAGGTACATTTCTACTTTTTAGCATTCGTCCAGTAAGCACCGCGTCTTTATCACATTAGCATAATATTTCGAAGACTTCTTAGGTACCCTCGGTCTTTCTGGATCGCTCATATTTACATAATATATGCCCAATTTTGCACTGAAAGAAACATAAAATTTAAAAAAAAATTTTATATGGCTCAAATAGCTATTTATGTACAGACACCAAAAAGTTGCATTTTTATAGACGACACGAAATTGGCAAAGCCACAAAACTAGGTACATAGGTTTTGATCGAGTTGCACACTACGAATTTTTCACTTCTTAATGTGATATATTTCTAGTTAGGCAAAACTAAATTTATAAAGTCAACCCTTTGACAGATCCTGTTGACGCGAAAGTTTTTTCTAAAAGAAATTTTGCAGTGTGGTAGAAATACCCATTTAAATAAAAAGAGTAACTGAAAACGACAATTTGGCTTTACTTTCATCATCAATGTTTCTATTTAATGACACTTTTTAGATACCTACCATATTATTTTATGTCCACAAATACTTCACAGACGCAACTACTTCACATCCACTTTTACTTCACTACAGCTGATTTGTGTCCGATTATAGCCGACGTGAAGTAATTGTGTCTGTGAAATAGTTGCGAACATATAATACATAAGTAATAGTTTTAAAGCGACACTTTTTATCCCGGAAATAAGTTTATAAAACCGCGTTTAATGGTGAAGTCTATAGAATATATTTAATTTATCTTAATAAGTAAATTAAGCACTTACTTAAAGCCTTGGGTCCACTCAAAGTTGTCAATGATACTCCAAGCTGTGTAACCAGTCACATTGACTTGACCATCGTACATGGCATCCAGTAAATGACTCATGTATGACTAGAAAAATTGTGTGTCACGTAATATAAAAAAATAAATACAATATTGATAAGTCGAGTCATATTTTTTATAGTCTATATCCAAAATGTGTCTGGTAAAGTTTTGATTTATCTCGATGCTGTAAAATTAGACTCTATTGGGGCGGCTGCAAGTTTTCAACTCGTTCCTCATGAAACGAGAAACGCGAACATTTTTTTGGTCTCATTTTTGAACATGGCAAGCAATTTCTCGAGTCCATGTTTCTAGGTCTTCGATAGCAATAATCAGTATTGTACCTCCATGATGTTTCTGCAAATTACTGATGTGTGTCTCTTTGCACAACAGTTTAGCTGAGATGCAGCATTAGCATTGTGAAAACACTCCCCATAAATTAATGACAGGTCAACTAGTTCATTATTGCCATAAATAAGGACCATTGTAAGCGAAATTATTCAGCCAAAATCAAGGTCAAAAAGCACATTAACAACAAGATGATAAACGTTAGGTTTCAGTACCATTTCTTTTAAATTTGCAGGCGATCGATATATGTCCTTGCTTAAATTATGGAAGGCTGCAGGTGCCTCATTTTGTAGTTATGTAAAAATTAGGATTTGAAAAAAATGCATGCTGTTAAAAAATATGCCTCAACGTAAAAACACCCTATGTATCCTTGTTTACTACAATATATATCTTCACTTCATTGTTTCTTACCTTATAATAACTGATTCTATGATCATCTTCAAGCGTCCCAGTCCTATCAGACACACCATTTTCAGTAACAACAATTTCCAAATCACCGTAAGTACTCTTCAACCACCTCATGAGTTTTCCGATACCCCAAGGAACAATCTAAAAAAGTTTGCAAGCAATGAAAAACAGTAGGTAACTCGTACGAAAATTTAATTTCTTTTAGAACGGAATTTTGTAGCCTATAACCGACGACAACTAACAGTAGTAAAAAATATAAAATTTTAATGCTACAATCCAATTCTAGATTTTAAAATTGTGCAAAAATTTAAATTTTGTCACGTGAGCAACGTAACATGTTATGACGTCATTTAGTGCGACTAAGGACATAACCTGCTTCTCAGCGATCTGCTGTTTAGTCTATACTAATTACAATACATGCGAGGGTTTGTTCAGCTGATATAGGCGGAAATTAATTCTAATAACTTTTAATAAACATATCAACCATAGAAAGTCTGTCGATATTACTGCAAATAATTTAGCCGTCAAAGACATTGACAAAGTTAAGGTGGTTCAGTCACTTTCTTATTGGTCATTTTGTTAAACAACCAATAATAAGGAAATACTCGAAAAAGAAGAGCTCGGAGCTTATATTTGTACTCGACTTTAAATTCTAGAGAGAAATGAGTCAGAATCCGTAAATTTTTTTTAAATACTTTTAATTGTGCTAAATTTGTAATGTAATTTTTATTTGGAAAGTGTTTATGTCTACTTGTAATTAATTTAACTACTGATATGTAGTGCTAATATGAGAACTACTGGAATTAGTAGTAAGGGAACAGTAAATCTTTACTTGTGGAGCTGTATACAATCAGTATTAGTTGTAAACATTGACATGTATTACATTGTTTTTTTATATATACTGGGTGTAACGTAAAGGTTGGGAATAAATTAAACGGTAGATTTTTTGGTTTAAAAAATAATTTTTTTTCATATGAAGTTATGCACTATGGGTTTTCTTTTCCAAGCTACAGGGCGCTAAAAAGTTTTAAAAAATTTAGTTTTTCTCCAATAACTTTCGAACATTATCAGATAATGGAACGAAATTTTAGCCTTATCTTAATATGAAAATCCCCTAGTAACCGGAAAAAGTTTGACTTTGTAAGTTACTCACGTGCGTACGGATTGTACCGTAAGGTTTTTCGAAGAAAATTGTGGTACGCCACTGGTAAAAACATTTTTTTAATATTTTTTTACGACTCAATTTTTATTTTAAAGGAAATTACCCTCTTGCGTTTTATTTCTAGCTCTTGTAATTTTTCCGTAAATAAAACTTTTGTAAATACCATTTTTCCCACTGCTAACATAGGAAAATAAAAATAACAAATACATTATGAAGTATGCTTTGACTCGGCCACCAAATATGGTCAAATAGGCATTGAAAAAAGACTTTTGCATTGAAAATTATATTAAAAAACTAAATTTTTTGAAATTTTTTAGCGCCCTGTAGCTTGGAAAAGAAAACCCGTAGAGCATAACTTTATACAACAAATATTTATTTTTTAATATAAAAAATCCACCGTTTCATTTATTCCCAACCTTTACGTTACACCCTGTATTTATATAAACTTAAATAAATATATATGATAATAATGTTTAAATTTTAATTGTTCAATAAATATTACGCAACTGGTAGATTGTTAATCGTAAATGTTGTAATAAGGTTATATTACATCAACATATTTAATTTTTACTTATTATCTTGCTGAGTATTTATTATTTACCAGTAAGTAGGTATATTAATCAATTTGCAGTTTGTAGAAGGCAGCAGTAAAAAAAACAAATCATTTTTATAACAATTACTTCTAAACAATTTAAATTTGCCACCCGATTTATTTCTGTATGTCAACAAGAGATGGCGAAATGTGCCCTTCGGTAACACTAACTTAGCGTTCTATATTATGAATTATTCTAGGCTTGTTTCTTACTATGCTGACACTGGCTAGTCGTGCTGCCCCTATCACTCATTTTCTCGATTCTCGATCGCACCAAGTGACGTCACGAATTAGCGCGGCAGCAAACACCAATTTAAAACATTTTTGCGCTCCAAACTTTTATAACTATGTATGAATTAGCAACCTTTAGGAAACTTGTAATATTTTATAGATTATTTCATAATATTTACGAACTATATGCAAGTTGTTTTGAAATAGACATACCCTAAACCAACCAGCCGCGGCTTGCTCCCAACTGTCCTTCTGATAAACGTAACCACCTGCGTCTTTTTCCCAGCTGGGCTCTCCTATAGCCGGTTCACCGGCCCCGCTCACCATGTACGAAGTGTAGTGGTTGATGGCCAAGAAGTCGTAGGTGCCACTGACGTAGTCTACTTCTTTATCGGTGAAGGCGGGAAGACGGGATGATGTCAAACCTTCTTTTTCGCTGCGAGCTGCTACGCGGTCGATCATGATTTGGGGCCAGTTCTTCTTGTAGACGGGATTGGCGTACATGCCAAACTGAAGAAAAATATGTCCACATTGTACATATTAATTATTGAATTAAAAAAATATAGAATTTTAATTAGTATTTTCCGTAACTTTGTTCCAGTTAAGCGATTTTCTTATATAAATACAGGGTGTGGTGTCTTTAGTGCAGAAAAAATAAAATGCAGATTCATAGGAATATATGCAATAAAAAAGCCTTATATAAGAAATTCATATATCCACGTTTTATCAAGAAAATTGAAATTTTATAGCGAAGAAATAAATCTTAGTACCTACGGTCCTGGTCAAAAAATGTCATGCCATTCGATTAACATCAGCGCACGCTTGCCGAACCGAACTTAACAGAGAGTCGAGCCTTTGCGCAAATCAGTGTTACCAAATTAAAACGTATGAAATACACACAAAAAATAAAATGTTTTAATGCAATAATAAATAATTTTGGCCAATTTAATACATTCCTCTCGTTTTAATTAAAAGGAAAAATAAACATAAAATTCAATTAGTTATTTCACTGTAAATGATAATGTGCAATCCCAGAAAAGAGGTTTGTAGAAACAAGGTACATGGTGTTACTCACAGAAAAGACTACTATTATTTTAGCAATTGATAGGTTGGATAACGAAAAACAAAAAGATGCAAACTTACCGCTATCGTTCGATAGTAGTAAACGTATTATTGTTGTCCTCGTTATCCATTGCCGATTTAGTTAAAGCAATAACTTAAAAAATATAAAATGAAAAACGTCTTTAATAAACACTTAACGTCTAAACAGTAGAAGCGCGATCTTTTTGACACAACTTAGCAGCAATTAAACCACAAGTCAAAAACGTACTGACACTGACACTGACACTGACTGACACTCCACAGGTGCCGCATGCCGGGCGGAGTGCGGACTAGGTCAATGTTTTTTGCGCTATGTTAAACAGGACCGGCATTAACTTTTGTCACTTCTTGTAATTTTTTGGAAAATATTTTTGATACTCAAATCTCATAATCGCCTTATGGTAGCATTTATTTATTTCATTTATTGTCTAGGTTATGTCTAGGTATTGTCTAGTCTAGGTTTTCAATTTTCTGCATTAAAGGCGCCACACCCTGTATATTATTTACTAGTCGAGGATGATTTTGCGCCCGAGCGGAGCGACGGCTGGCAATAGAGTCCGAGACTGGTAAATTATACTTAACTGCTGTGTGGTGTATAACATCTGTTTAAATCCTAATAAATTTTAAATATCAAGATTTGTTTGAATTTAATATTTTTTTACTTTTTACTGTGGTTTTTACTCTTGTATCTTAAGATGGGACCTTGATGTGAACTGAAGAAAACAAAAAGAACTTAAGGACCTAACACAAGTTACAATACCTTAACAAATTAAGTATTACTTATTTTTAAGAAGGGCTTTATTAAGTTTTTGGTATAATTTCAGTGCAACTAGGCATTATTGATATCACAACTAAGCAAGATCGGTCGTTTTTTGCAGTACCGACAAAAAATGTAGAGTGAGAGTTTTGGGTATCGTCAAAAAATATGTCGATCACTTGATTTGAGCTGTTTAGAGCTCACTTTAGCATTTGCTATAGAAAATAATAATTCTGAAACTTACAATGAACTGAATCTTCGTCTCCGCAGCCGTCTTGTCTTCCTCACTATCTGTAGTAGGCTCATACCAATCAGAATCGATTACAATCGTAGCCCTACCTAAAAAAAAAAAATGATTTGCTCTCAGAAAATATATCCACGTCAAATATTTAATTCAGTAGAAATTAGTACTTAGTGATTATTTAAAAATTTAACTGATCTAAAGCTTTTAAATGCGTTTTTTACTGATAATTACCGTTATATTTTGACCTAAACTCGTCATTATAGATGTGCCAAGCTTTGGCGTGGGCAAGTAAAACGTTCCTGGCACAAGTATATTCACCGACTCCTGGCGAGACAATCCCTGGGGCAAACCCACCCGTACCGTACCCAGCATGACAAATCTGCTTCGGTTCATTGATAGTTATCCAAGTGTCTACATATTCCCCAAAAAGCTCATAGCAAAGACGAGCGTAATCAGCAAACAGATCAACTATCGACGAGTTAGTCCAACCGCCTATGTCTTGAAGAGCCGTTGGTACATCCCAGTGGTACAGAGTTACCATCGCCTTGATATTATTCGCTTGCAACTCCTTGAATAAGTTTGTGTAGTAGTTGACTCCTGGTAGGTTAATTTTATCTAGACGACCATTTGGTAGGATCCTAGACCAGGCGATTGACAATCGGTAGAAGTCTACTCCGACTTCCTTCATGCAAGCCACGTCTTCTTTGTATTTGTGGTAGGAGTCCGAGGCTACGTCGCCGTTGGATCTGTCGTTTACCTTTTCCGGATTGTTGTGGATCCAGGTGTCCTAGATTTGCTCCCCTTTGCCATCTTCGTTCCAGCCTCCTTCGATCTGGAACGCAGCTGTGGCAACTCCAAAAATGAAACCTTCGGGAAATGTTCGATTGGTTATGACGTAGTCGGCGTTTTCGTCGTCACCGTCTGCAAAACTTTATTAAAACGGTTCTTAGATAGAAAAGTTGGGTTTGTAACAGTTTGGGGCGATCGAAAATAACAAAATAATCGTTATGCAACATTAATACGTATTTAACCTAACCTAACTTATTAGTCCAATCAAATTAGATTTTTACTTGCTGCCAAAATTTAGTTCAATAAATAAAAACACGTAAAAATTAGGAAAAATTCCGTAGAACTGAATAAACTACTTTACTCCAGCGGAATGTTTGTGCTTAATTTTCAAAATGGTGTCCAAAGTTCGAAAAAACAGTTTTTTAATTAAAAAAAACCTAAACTTTTTAGAAAAAAATGTTTTAGACAAAAGTTTTAGAACTTTTTATAGCAAAAAATGAGCCTAGCCCGATGTCAATTAATAAACAAATGTATTAGTTATTGCAAAAACGGCTAAAAATCTCATTTTTTATATCGCAAAAACTTTTATCTTTGAAACGAAAAAATATATTTTTATGAAACTTTTGGAATAGTAGTCCTTGACAAGTAGAATAAATGCATTTTGTAAAATTGCAAAATATTTGATAGTTTTTTTGAGTGAGAAAAATTGAGTTCTTCGAAAAAAACATTTTTTTCAAGTTTCAATAAATCATACAGTAATGTACTTACGTAACCCAACTTGGCCTTAAACTTTTCTCTAAGTGTACTTTCCTCTGCAAATTGTGCGCGTATTGCAAAATAATTGGAAATATGCGAAAAATCTACCAACCAAATTAAGTTTACTGTAAAAAAGGGGGTCAATCATTGCGGACTGTTTTTTATATCGAAGTAAAAGTATTCAACTACAACATATGGTCGTAGCGATTTTTTGAAAAAAGCAATTTTTTCTCGGCTCCTGTTTGTCGTAGGACATTTTATTTTTAATTCGTGAATAAATATCAGCGTTCCAATGACAATAATGCCATTCCGATTAAATTTCAACGATAAGAAAAAGATCTACATTTTTCGACCCGAAAAAAGAAGTCAAAGTTTCGGTAGATTTTTCGAATATTTCCAATTACTTTGCAACACGCGTACAATTTGCACAGGAAAGTACAACTCTTACAATTAGAGAAAATTTTTAGCCCAAGATGGGTCACGTAAGTGCATTACTGTATGATTTATCGGAACTAGAAAAAAAATGTGTTTTTTTCGAAAAACTCAATTTTTGCAAAAACTATTAAATATTTTGGAATTTTACAAAAATGCACTTATTCTACACGCCAAGGTCTACATATTCTGAAAGTTTCGTAAAAATATCTTTTTTCGTTTTAAAGAAATAGAAATTTTAAAAAATGTGATTTCAAGCCTTTTTTTTACAATAACTAATAAATTTGTTTATCAATTGACATCGGGTTGGGATCAAAATTTTTGTTATAAAAAGTTCTACAACTTTTGTCTAAAACATTTTTTTCTAAAATGTTTAGTTTTTTTTAATAAAAAAACTGTATTTTGCGATTTTTTGCAGTCATTTTGAAACATTCCGCTGGGGTAAAGTAATTCATTCAATTCCACGGAAATTTTCCTAATTTTTACGTGTCTTCGTTTACTGAACTAAATTTTGGAAAATGAACGAGGTATTTTTGACAATTTGACCATAACCTAACCGATAATTTTGAAAAATATATAATTTTGATATGACATTTACAAAACAACGGCTGTGAAACAGAAAATAACAAACATTATTTAATTTTTAATGCTACGACGTACATATATAAGAATAAATAATATAAAAATAAATAAAAAAAAGCACCAAACATCTTCTAAGTATTCCCTTAAAGTGTGATGGAGTCGAAAAACTATATGTTCTGCGCAAAGTTTAAGAAAAAATAAGTTGGTCCATATTTACCTTAAAGAAAATATACTCAGAAATATTAAAAATCCATATATTGTGATCTTCATTTTGGCTTTCTCCAATTTGAACTTGTTTTCTTTCCGTATGTACGTCCGCTTATATTTGAAACTTATCACATTCTATTTTGTCAAGTGTTTTGATTAAATTTTTTGTATTTGGGAAAAATACTTATTGCATCTACATATTTGTTATTTATCATAGTCATCCACTTTGCCTTAATCTGTTGTTAAAGTGACGAATCGTGTATTGGCAGATAAAGTAGATTTTATATTATTTTTATATTTGCATATCCTTCTAAGATAAAAATGTAAATGTTATTATGATGTAGAGAAGTTGTGTTTTAATACATAGGTTTTATTAGTTAAAAAAGATGATAAAATAAACCGTTAAAACGGTTAAAAATATTATTTTTTAGAATTTTTCCCTGTAAACTTTCATATACTTCAAAAAAATTAGGAGTGTAGTTTCTTCTTTTCATTTTCAAATTTGGCGCCCAAATGAAGGTTGATAATATGAATTGGTAACTGAAAAAGTGAGAGATTAAAGAAATGAAACGTTAAACAGAATGAAATTTTATTTATATTTAAATAATCCGAAAACAACAAGATTATATTCTATTTTTAACTACTAACAGACTAAAAAAACTCTGCCAGACTATTCGATCCTACTAAATTCATTTTCGATACTTGTTTTTCGTTAAATTTTTGAGAATAAGAAGTTATGTGACTTTCGAAATTTTTTATGTCCAGTATACAATATACAGGATCAGATTTCAATGCCTTGTACACAATTAATTTACTACTAGGTTTATCGCCCCAAGAAAATAATTATTCAATTGCATAAAAGAATAATTTAACTTAAAGAAAAACTGACATCACCAGCTTTTTTTATTTCAATTTTGAACATGCTAATGAAAATGTTTTAATTACAAAATTATTTTTTGTAGGAAAACCACATTTTGTTGTGCCGCAAACAGAATAATTTTTTTCTCATTTTAATTTAAAATAACGTCACTTCATTTTTGCTCCATTTTTTATTAGCATCAGTCTTGATGGCAGTTTTTACGTTCATTTACTACTTTTGCTGTAAAAATAAAATAACTATACTTTGTATTCCATAACAACTTTATTCGTAAAACTTATGCACAAGAATCTAATAAGCAACCAGTCTCAATCACTTTAGCGTAATATTTGGAAGATTTCTTGGCGACCCTAGGCCTTTCAGGATCCGTCATATTTATGTAATAAATGCCCAATTTAGCACTAGAATAAAAATAATTAAATTAGTATAAAGATTCTAAACATAAACAAAATAAAAATGACTCATTGTCATTATTCAAAGTAAATTGCAACTTATATATATTTTCTAAGTAGGGTCAGTTTTTTTATGGGTAAGCGAAGTATTTACTCCCCAGAATACTAATATGATGACCCCCAATCAAAGTTATAACTTGTAGAATTATATCGACGATTATTATTGTACTATAATCAAGTTACTTACTTGAAACCTTGTGTCCACTCAAAATTGTCGATAATGCTCCACAATGTATACCCAGTTATCTTAATATTGTCTTCGTACATGGCATCCAACATGTGACTCATATATGACTAAAAAATACCATGTATTATTTTTATTTGCCCACAAAGACAAATGAAAACGTAGGAAACAAAGAATAAATTTAACAATTATAAAAAAATTTACCAACCCTAATATAGTTGATTCTGTGGTCGTCCTCCAAGGTCCCTGTCCTATCGGACACTCCATTTTCTGTTATAACGATCTCAAGGTCTCCATAGGTGGCTTTGATCCATTTCAAAAGTTTTCCAAAGCCCCACGGGACAACCTACAAGAATTAATAATTTATTAACAGACTTATTCACACGTCTGTGCATGTGACAGGCGTGTGATATCTGTAGGCGTGTGACGTATGAGAGTGTGATGTATGTGTGTGATGTGTGTATGACATCTGTATGCGTGTGACGTAGGTATCTGTTATGATGTGTGACCTCGATTTATTTACTCTTCAGGATTTTCAAATTGAACGACTTACTCTGAACCATCCGATGGCGGCTTGTTCCCAGGTGTCTTTCTGGTATACGTTACCCCCGGCGTCCAACTCCCAGCTAGGGCTTCCTATGGCTGGCTCGTCAGCAGCCCCCACCATGTAGGTAGTGTAATGGTTGAGCGCTAAGAAGTCGTAGGTACCCTTAATAAGAGAAATTTCCTCGTCGCTGAACGCTGGCAATCGCGATGAATTGAACCCTTCTTTAGCGCTACGGTCTGCCACTCTGTCGATCATCACTTGGGGCCAGTTGCCGATGAAAACTGGGTTGGCATACATTCCGAACTAAAAAAATAGTTTTTCTTTTAATAAAAGACAACAGAACTTTGATTTCTGGTACTTACAACAAACTGTCTTTTGGTTTCAGCGGCTTGTTCATCTTCCGGTGTGTAGTTTGTTGGTTCGTACCAATCCGAATCGATAACGATGGTGATCCTACCTACGAATCAATTTTCTGTAAACTTTCAACGATCTTTTTTTAATATGAATCTATTACCGTTTTGCTTGGACCTGAATTCCTGGTCATAGATGTGCCACCCTCGGGCGTGGGCCAGAAGAATGTTCCTAGCGCACGAGTACTCTCCAACACCTTTGGAATCTATACCCGGAGCATACCCAGCATTGGCGTACCCTCCGTGGCAAATCTGCTTGGGCTCGTTGATGGTCACCCACGTTTGGACGTAATCGCCGAACAATCCGTACGACAGCCGCGCGAAATCAGCAAAAACTTCCACAATTTCAGGATTAGTCCAGCCCCCAATGTCTTGGAGTGCAGTGGGCAAGTCCCAATGGTACAGCGTCACCATGGCCTCGATGCCATTAGCTTTCAGTTCCTTCAATACATTTAGATAATAGTTGACTCCAGCTTGGTTGACCTTGTCGATACGGCCAGTTGGTAGGATCCTGGCCCAGCTGATCGATAGGCGGTAGTATTGTACGCCTACTTCTTTCATGCAAGCCACGTCTTCCTTGTATTTGTGGTAGGAATCGGATGCTACGTCGCCTGTGGAACCATCAGCAACTATTCCGGGGTTGTTGTGGATCCACGTGTCCCAGATCTGCTCGCCTTTGCCGTCTTCATTCCAACCGCCTTCGATTTGGTACGAGGCTGTTGCTACGCCGAAGACGAACCCCTCCGGGTAGGTCTTGTCGGTTATTTGGTAGTCGACGTTTTCGTCGTCGCCATCTCCTAAACTGGAATCATGGAAATAGTTTGTTAGTGTAGATTTTGAGTACGAGCGAGAGCAGCGAGCAAGGGCAGCAAGCGAGTAACTTAAAAGCTATATGAGTTTAGTAAAACTGCTTTTTCTTCATACCTCGGTCGAAAGTACGTACTTTCGTCCCTAATAGCAGGGACGAAAGTTTAACAGTTACTCCCTGTGAGAAGTACACGCGCGCCCTCTATAACGGCGGGAGGAAAGAATTTCTCATGCACCAGAATTTTTTTTTAAAAATATTGCATTTATCCACGTAATAGTATAATTAATAAGCGAGTCATACAGTTTGATTGCAACCACTTGAATAATATTTAATCTGTTGTTATCTACGTGTTTTGTGATCTCGTTCATACAAATTTTAATAAAACAATGCCCTAATAAGATATATTCGTGATATGTTACATAAGGAGCATGGCACATTTTAAACATCTGACAATTATACATAATATTGATGACTAAATTAATTACGATGACGATGATTGATTAATATGACTATTACTATCATTGGTAAGAAATATTTTTCAATAAAAATTGTGGTCCAAAGGTGTGAAATAATTTGTTGTTCGCGAAATCGGTACCAGTATATTTGTTTTTAAATAGACCCTAAAAATGCGCATATTTGAAAATAATAAATCATGTACCTACCACAATTTTTTTAAGGGTGAATTTTTGGAGACTGATCGTTACAAAAACTATAATGAAAACTAAGTGAGCCCAGTACCCGAGTCTTAGACAACCGCCAACACGCCAGATTTTGATTCAATTCTATACGGACATGTGTTTCCAAAAAGTAGAAATGAATGAACTGATTTAAAAAAATATATATCTCCGCAAATATTTGCGGTTTTGAAAAATTACTTTCACTGAACTACAGAATATACTCATCCTGCGTTTATTTCAATGTTCATTTTAATGTAGACCATTTTCTGAGCCCAGTGGCGTGCCCGATTGTAAATTAAAAAACTTTAAATCATAAATACCTTTCTTACAGGGATGTATCCTTGTTAAAAGTATCACACAGTAGAACATGTTTTGGTTAAGTGTATTAAGAAAAAATTATAAAAACAATTTACCTTAGGTCCAGGAAAGTGGCGAATATAGCAAATATATACAGAATCCTCATTCTTACCGGTTATAAAATGAAGTACTCGTTAACCTTCCTTAATTTATACCCACCAGTTATCGCTTGATACAGTCCAAATTTGGTGGAGTGTTTGAGTTTATCTTGGTTAACATATGGAAAAAAATAATATTGTTTTTCGATAGAGATTAATCTAGCTACTTAAAATTGTGTAGTAAATGGCCAAAAATTCACTTTTCATATCTGTTGAGATGCGAATTTGCAGATAAGTACCGAACAAATTTAGTAAGTCACCTGAATTTGTATTGTATTAAAATGGTTTTTATTCGAACGTAAATCCATTGAAAATTTTTATTGAGCCAACGTGACGTAGGTATTATTTTACATTTTATAAATTTTGTTTATAAAAATATCAATTCTTAATCGGTATATATTCCATATAAAAATAAACATTTTCAGTTTTTAAAAACCTGGAAAGCAAATAATACTTTTGCTTAATTACTTGATTTCTGCCATCTTCTGTTTTACTGAAATTTGAACTCTAATAAATCATACCTACTTCATGACTATATTTGTTTACTAAAGTAAATTTTTATTTGTTGTTTGTGTATGCTATATAAATTATTAAAAGCTTGTAAAATAGTTTTGAAGACACTTTAATAAATTTAAGCAACTGTTACACAAAATAAATACTTTAGATATATTTCAAAATTGTTATCTCTTGGCTCTTATTATGAAGTACTTTATTTGCCGTTTTGATAACTGTTAATCCTCCTCTGATGTTTTAACATCATTTTTATCACATACTGTTTATCAAACAACTATATTTATACCTGCAATTCATTTTACACGCACATATTTTATTTTCAATGAAATATATTTTCGTTCAACATCAATAAATGACAGACATGAATACCACGCATGTACAGAGATAATAAACTGGAAGAATATTATACAGAAATAAAAATATTATACCGGGTATCGAATTTATACAGGGGACGTTAAAATAACATGACAAGTTCCTATAAAAATTGTTCCCAGATGACTCCCATTCGGAGATACAGGGCCCTAAAGGACGCCCCTGAAAATCGATTTCTTTAATAACTTTTAAAATACTTTGTGTAATATAATTATTTCTTAATACGATGGACAACAGTATAATCAACAAGTATTTAATAAATACTTATTAACCAACGAATACATTTTTTTTTAAATTCTGAAAATACTGGGGCAAATATTATAGATACAATATTTTTTTTTACTACTACTACTAACAAAATACTTTAGATAAATATTTGAGAAAGCCTCATTATTTGCAACCAGGTTATTATGGTACATAGGTACATACATAAATGTTTATATATGTATAATATAGTTAGACAACCAGCCAAGCTTGGAGTTGAGACAACAGACGACGGCAATACCTCTAAATAGGCAACCAGTAATACATTTTTATAGATTTTACTACACAGTTTGTGCAAATATGAATTGATGCACAAATCACAGACTTTCTCCCATTCTAGATTTTCTGTAAAATGGACTTGGCTTGTAACTCAAATTACTTTTTGGTGTAAAGAAATTTGTAATTTAGGATGCCGCTTGTTCAAAAGCGGCAAATTACAAATTTCTTTATTATTTGCTATAGAGCCCTCTTAAGAATTAACTAAAGCTCAAAAGCAAACATGATGCAATTGAGCAAAATCTAGGCTTTCGTGGGTTAATAAAATGGCAAAGAGTTATTTTTAGCTATGATTTAAAATTCGGTGTATGTGCTTGAAAGATACAGCAGGAGAATAATTACATACAATACTGTCATACAATAAAATCAAGGAAACTTTAGCCATTTTTTATTTGAGTATGGCCTGTTAGCCCTGATAAAATCATTGTGGCACAAAATCAAACGATATTTGAGAAAAATTCCTTTGAATTCTTGTAAGTATTAAATCCAAGCAATTATTATTAAAGCTAAAAATTATTAACTCTTTTTTACCAGCTTAGAACAAACGAAGTTCCAACAATGAGTTGTCAACATTTATAAAAATTAATAAAGTTAAAATTTAAAGTATTTTTAATTTGCAATTCCGCTAAAAAGTAGACAAATTAGTCAAATTACTGGTTATCTAACTATATTAAATGGTTTTATAAGCTACGCTGTACTATTTGTATAAAAATAAGGATGTTGCCTAATGTTGCTCTATACATTCGAAACAAAAGCATTTTATCTGTAAATATAGTAAATAGACTATTAATACATTGTTTTTAAGGAGGTAAGTGGATTTTACCGTAGAAGTGGAAGTTGCTATGGACAACGGGAGGTAAGTAACTTACCTCCCTAGGGAAAAAAGCGATTTCCAGTTATAAATGCATATTTTATGAACAAATAAATAGAAATATTTGATGAACATTACATTTTATTAATTATTATGAATTAATATTTATAGTAATTGTACAGTTATTACATTTAGTAACATTTATAAAATCTGGATAATTGTTCCCCTCGCGTTTACTAATTGTCACATTTTCCTCAAAATTATTTGACCGTTCCATTTCAGTCACACAATATTATCTGACTGATCCATTAAAAAAAGCACTATGCGACGTACTACTAGAACTTGGAGTTCAAGTGTCATTGTAAAGAATCCTGTTGGCTATTTCATTTTTGTTACTTAAACTGTCAGCAACATAACTTTCTGCAATTGTGGCTGATTTCCACCCACCATGTCTCTTGATTGCTAATACATCAACTCCTGTATTAGCTAGTAACGTTGCCGATGTTCTTCGGAATGAATGGTCTGTATATGTTTCAGGATGTTCTAGTTTCAAAAACTGTGCAGTCTTATTAGGAATATCATAGAAGAGTATTCTTGCCAATAAGGTAAGATTTTTAAAAGTTCTGTTTTGTGAGACATGTGAAACCAAACGTACATGTACATAAGATATTATAGCTAATGGCAATCGAATGAGAAAATATCAGTCTGCCCGTCAGAATCAAGTATTTCTGTTACATATTGCGTAAGAAACAACAAATTAGTTACGGTTGAACCTGAAATAAAATTGTGTTGATGTAAACTTATCTATAATCTAATCGTATATTTGAGTATTAAAAAGTTTGCCAAAGCTATTCAATACTACAGTCTGTCTATAAATACTATGTTTGTCGTTTTTTTTTTAAGATCGGCCAAAACCTAGACAATTTTCAGATATCAGGATATATGAGTATAGAATTTTTACTACAGAAACTGAAAACTGTATATAAAGGGAGGACAAAAGATACGTCTTGTACAGTTTAAAAAAAACGCTGCAAGAGTATTGTGCAAAACCGTACTTATCTTATCAACTTCGATGTCACCTGTTACATATTGGATAATAATGAAAAAGTAATATTAACGGTCGGTAGAAGGAAGCGCAAAAAAAGCAAACGCTTAGGTAGGGAATTCTGGAAGGAAGTCTAAATAGTCGAAGATAGGCGGTTGAAGTGAAAACAGCGCGGAGTGAAAAGTAAGACGATCAGTGTAGTGTGAAAAATATAGAAGTAGTGGAAAATTAAGTGTTTAACCGGTATTTGTTAGCAGGTAATATTCTTTAAGTACTTTGTTGTTAATTGTTCTATATAATCTTATGATTGTGATGGTTATAGATGTTTCATGATAATAATTCTTTGTATGTTTAGCCTTCATTGCTTTATGCTCAAGGGCATATATTTTTCTAAGGTAAAATTGTTATAATTATTATTAATGATTGCTAATTATTTATTTCATGTTAAAATATATATACTGTGTGAGCGCCCAGACTTTACAATAACGACTTCTTTATTTCACATCTAATTTGTTTTTGTCATGATTACGTTGTTCGAAAAACATAGATGTTTCATGATAAGAATTCTGTGTATGTTTAGCCTTCATTGTCTTACGCTCAGGGGCGTATATTTCTCTAAGATAAAATTGTTACAATTATTATTGAAGATTGCTCATTATTTATTACATGTTAAAATATGTATATTTTGTCGTGACTGCCCAGATATTGCAAAAACAGCTCCTTTGTTTCACATTTAACTTGTTTTTGTCATGATTACGCTGTTCTTTGATTTCTTGTTCTCACTTTGTCATACGCATATAAGAGCTTTGTTAAATTTACATGTTTAATTTGAAGATTGTTCTACATAAATAATAAAGCTAGGTGTATTTACTCTGTCTTTTGTTTTATATAATTAAACCATACATCCCCTCAAAAAACAGTTAGTGGCCAGCGCCCCCCCGTCAATAAAAAAATAGATACACAAAACGTAGGTATTCCTTATGACGATCACATATTTTTGGCCACAATTACGTTTATATTCTTTTTTTTTCAATCGAACCTAGGGTTGTTATACTACAGTATGGCAAGTGTTTTTATGGAAGTTAGTAGCATTGTATATCGTGAGCATAGAGCGGCACATAACTTGGCCAGAGATTTAGCAGCCTATTTTTGCTACTACAACGCTTATTGACGCTTACTAGCACAATATAGATTAGTACTGTTTATTTATTTGAATGTCGGTCGCCACAAAGTTTCCGATGTTTAATTATAATCTATTTATGACGCAAGAATAAGATACATAAGTGTTACTTTAACCATTTACACAGTTATTCGCTAAAAATATTGATTGTTTTAATAAAAGCGCGGAGCTAAGTTGGTACTTAAAATGGAGTATTTACTGCCTCCTTATCAAACTGACCGATAATTTCTGTAATAAAACTTCCAGGAATAATTTTTTCCGAGAACTATCTTGAGTTCCCAGAACAGAAATAACTGAATAAATACCTAGATAAAATCTTCAGATGCGATCGCCTTATTAAATTTAAATATATTTCGTCAATGATCTGTATCGTCGATATCAATGGAGTTAAAAGAATATGGCTATACCTAATCGAACCAGAAGTGCCCTCGAAATGAGTATATAGATAAAAAATTTCTTAGAATTATTCAGAATTAATAAACACAAAGGCATGCTATGAACGATATATCGACTTAATACCTCGGTTATTAAAGAGATAGAAGTCTGACTCTATTCTCATTATTAGAGTCACTTTGGGAAAATGTCGAAATATCGCTAAAATTTTGTTGTCCCGCTTTGCGCTTTCCGATGTGTGTTGTATAGGTCAGGAAATATAGAGTTGGACGCGACTTTTTGTTTCGGCAAGGTGAATTTATGAATAGATGTTGAATATTATATACAATAACATATTAGTTTCCACAGTCATAAAAATGGGAGGAAGATTGTTCACAGGGTGGTTAATTGTATCATTTTTACGTAAATTCAGGTTTTTCGCTTATATCTTTTTCCGTTCATTTCCACGAGAAAACAGTAAAGTACTTTTTTTTTCGTCTTCAAAAGACCTACAAAACTAGCCTCGAGAGTCAAAAAATATTGATTAGATCCAAAATTATAAACAGAAGAAGTTTATTTATGAATTTTTAATTAAACATTTATAAACTGCGTTATTATTACCAGAACGTTTTGGCATCGCATCCTCTCATTCCTTATCACTGTCTGATAACTCACACGAAATCTGGAATCGGTAAGTTGAATAGTTTACAAGTTATGGCCTTATAAACAAATTAACTAATTATTAGTCTGGACGATCCCGAGGATCTTCCACAATCCCACTGATTTTTTTCGTGGTAGATTTCATAATAATACATTGAAATCTATAATTTTTTTTAATTTCAAATATGCAACCTGGATTTTTTTTATGTTTTAGCCTGACAATTAGTTGCAAAATGAAATATACGACGCACGAGCGTGATATAGTTACCTATATATTATTATATATTCGGAAAGAGCTTATGAAAAGAGTTACTGACTGTCGAATATATTATTTTCAAGCGAATTTCGCTTATTTAACGGCAGAACTATGAATATTATCGTCATTTTCTTCGGACTCGTTGTCGCTCGCTTCCCCCGCCCTTCCGCTGCGCCACGGTTCGCCGAAAAACAAGCGACCCACTGACTTTTGACAATATTTCTTATGCACTTAACATACTTCCACAACAAAGTACTCGGGTTGCCGGTTATGACAGTATTTTTTTGCCGTCAACTTTGACAGTCTGTAACTCCGTTGTTTTTCAACGAATCTTGACGATTTTTTAACTTAAAGCGCTTTTCATAAGCTTTCCGAATATGTAATAATATATAACTATATCACGCTCGTGCGTCGTATATTTCATTTTGCAACTAAGGCCAAAAAATAAAAAAAAATTTAGGTTGCAAATTTGAAATTAAAAAAAATGATAGATTTCAATATATTGTGCATCAACTTCGACGTCACCTGTTACATGGGTGTTGCACAATAATGAAAACGTAATATTGACGGTTGGTAGAAGGAAGCACAAAAAACAAGCGCTTAAGTAGGGAATTCTGGAAGGAAGCCTAGATAGTCGAAGACAGGCAGTTGAAGTGAGGACAGCGCGGAGTGAAAATAAGACGATCGGCGGCCAATGTGTCGAAGTAGTGAAAAATATAAGTGTTTAACCGGTATTAGTTGGCAGGTAATATTCTTTAAGTACTTTGTTGTTAATTGTTCTATGTAATCTTATGATTATTACATTCATTATTTATTACATGTTAAAATATGTGTATTTTGTCGTGACTGCCCAGATATTGCAATAGCAACTTCTTTGTTTCACTTTTAACTTGTTTTATCACGATTACGTTGTTCTTTGATTTCTTGTTCTCACTTTATGTCGTACGCATATAAGAGCTTTGAACATTTTCGCCCTTGATTATTATTATTGTTGTTGCTCTCCGAAATCTCGACTATAGCTGGATAGCCTCCCGTCGTATGGGACTCCAGTACCTTCCCTATTATTATTGTTGTTGTTGTT
>NW_019418466.1:80412-85505 GCF_000390285.2 Anoplophora glabripennis | reverse complement strand
CCTTCATTGTCTTACGCTTAGGGGCGTATATTTTTCTAATATAAAATTGTTACAATTATTATTTAAGATTGTTCATTATTTATGACATGTTCAAATATGTATTTTGTCGAGACCGCCCAGATAGTACAATAACGACTTCTTTATTTCACATTTAACTTGTTTTAAACAAGATCAGGTTGTTCTTTGATTTCTTGTGTCCACTTTATGTCACACGTCTATACGAGCCTTGTTGAGTTTACTAACATTTTCGCCCGTGCGGAACGAATCTGGATTAAGCTCGATTGCCTCCCGTATGGGACTCCAGTGTTATGAAGGATCTTCCGAAATCTCAACTATAGCTGGATTGCCTCCCGTATGGGACTCCAGTACCTTCCGGCCCTGCCGGCTAACTAACACATAACCTCTTCAGTTTTACTTGGAAGTGTGTATGTCTAATTTGAATGAGATGACATTTAGTGAGAAATTAAATAAGTTCAGTCTTAATTATCATTAGTAATCTTAATTTATGCCTTTGGTTAGTGGTTGTTTTTGTATTTATATTTGGGTGGTAAGATCAACGATCGTGGGTTTCTCTGCCATGCTCTTTCCCCACAGGAGCTCTAGGCGAGCCTGGCACTCTCATTTTATGTTAAATGGTTGTTGATGTTTTTGTTGTTCTTTATATTTGTCACATGTTTATTTGAGGATTGCTGTATGTAAATAAAAGTTAGGTGTATTTACTCTGCTTTTGTTTTTATAAAATTAAACCATACTTCCCCTCAAAAAAAGTTAGTAGCCAGCGCCTTCCGGTCAATAAAAAAATAAGTACACACAACGTAGGGATTCCTTATGACGATCACATATTTTTGGCCACAACTACGTTTACTTATATTTTTGTTTTATCGAACCTAAGGTTGTTATACTACAGTATTATTATGAAATCTACCATGAAAAATATCAGTGCGATTGTGGAAGATCCTCGGGATCGTCCAGACTAATAATTAGTTAATTTGTTTACAAGGTCATAACTTGTAAACTATTCACTTACAGATTCCAGATTTCGTGTGAGTTATTAGACAGTGATAAGGAATGAGAGGATGCGATACCAAAACGTTCTGGTAATAATAACGCAGTTTATAAATGTTTAATTCAAAAGTCATAAATAAACTTCTTCTGTTTATAACTTTTGATCTAATCAATATTTTTTGACGCTCGAGGGTTAGTTTTGTAGGTCTTTTGAAGACGAAAATAAAAGTACCTTACTGTTTTCTCATGGAAATGAACGGAAAAAGGTTATAAGCGAATAACGTGAATTTACGTAAAAATTATACAATTAACTACCCTGTAAACAATCTTCCCCCCATTTTTATGACTGTGGAAACTAATGTGTTATTGTACATTATTTATTATTTAGCATCTATATTCCATAGTGATAAATTCAGCTTGCCGAAACAAAAAGTCGCGAAATGGTAATTTCCCAGCTTACTTTGGAAGGATTTGTGCTACATGTATGGCTTTTCGAAGGTTTATTGAATTATTTTCTTACAGACTGAAAATAATGTCTTAATTCTGCCATTAATTGCCATATTTCTCGTAATTGGACGAACACACTTCCATTTCGCACCATCAGTCTTCTACGTAAAAATTGCGCAACTCCACAAACTGAACACCGTACCATGAGTTTTGTAAAAATAGCGTTGTTTTGAATAAGATAATTTTACATATTCACAAGTACCTGAGCTTCAACCACTGATAGGCATCAAACGGCTGTAAGCCTACTTATATGGGAGGCTTATAGATAATGCCTTTGACGTTAATGTGTGTTTACAAAGATTTGGCTTTTTAAAGCGATGCTCTGATTTTATTTTTATTACATGTACTGATGTCATATTTCTTTGTCATTACTTATATCCGTTTTCAGTTTGTGGTACATTATTTCTAAAGGTATTTGAAGAGGTATAAATAAAACAACATTTTGCTGTTTCGTTATCTGTTTGCATATTAACTCAGGACAGATTGAATCTACATATTTGTTTTTATCTATTTTATTTCATTCAAAATAAATAATTCATAGGTATAGGTAAACATCGATGATAAAATGTCTATCATTGATCACGTAGGATGTTCAAGGACTCATCTTTAAATAACTTTAATTGAATTAATAAAGTGCTGGCAAATATTTATGGAGTTATTCAGGTTTCACAGTACATTTTATTGTATAGATTGTATAGATGTAACTTTAAACGGGCATTCATATTTATATGGAGATTACCTTTGACTTTTAGAATTACATACATAAATACACAAACTTGTTTTCTCAAATGCTGTCGTAGAAACTGACTTTTTTAAAACCGTTTATTAGTAATTTTCATACCTCGCCGCTGGACAGGCTAGTGTGACCCCAAAATTCGCACGTGCTAATCGTATTATTGTCCAATTCATTTTCCTAATTCGTACATATGTTTTTTTGTGAAACTGTCAATAAAGTTGACATTTTAAATTCATTGGCAAGTGAACTAAAAATTGACTTTTAATGTTACCTGTCAAAAACATTTTTAACACTAGTGTAAAAAAATTAACACTAGTGTTAAAAATAAAATGCTATATACTTTTCAATCGTAATATGCATTCTTATCAAGACAATAGAAAGCTGCATTGGTAAATTTAGAAAGAATGTATTATTTAGAAACATTAATATTAATAATACAACACGATCAGTTACATATGTTATTAGAAGACGTCCCTTTAAATTAAATAAATTAAATACCAAATTTCCCGATCGATGGATCGGTTGAGATAGTTCTTTTCCGTGGCCGCCTCGGTCTCCCGATCTTAATCCTCTCGATTTTTTCTTTGCGACCATCTTAAAAGTCTTGTTTATCAAACTCCTATAAATAGTAGGGAAGAATTATTAAATCTCATAGTTACATACGCCGACATGATTGAGCAATTTCTGAAAATGCATTGAAGTTCAAGGTGCACATATTGAACATATTACTTAACAGTTTTCTTTTTTCTTTTAATTCTACAGAAACCAAGATTTTTACAAAAATTTTAGTATCACATTTTTTATTTGAATGCATGTTGTTCGTAAAATTCGATTTTCTCAAAAACGGTACAAGATATCGATTGATATCTGGTATAGGTACTTTTTTAGCAAATTGAGAGAGAAATCGAACTATGAAATAAAAATTTCAAATTTGGCAATGCTGTCAAAGATGTATAAATTGAATACCAGTTTAAACTTTGAAATAATCATTACCATGAGTTACTTTAATTGCCCAATTTTATTGGTGTCATGGTAACGACTTAGAAGTTTTAATTGGAATTTATTTTTCAAAACTTTTTTTTTGAAGGTGAATAACTCTACAACGAAGCCCGATATGAAAAAAGTACTACATCCATTTTGACCCTGTATACCCCTTCATTTTTGACATGACCTTTCCGGACACCCTGTATATAAAATAGATTTAATTTTTACATCACTAAAAATGTTGTAAATTGGATCACTGCATTTTTGGCATTTTTAAGAAAAAAACTATTATATTCTCAAATAATCCGTCATTTTTGGATCTGTTGCTTCTATCATATTGTAAATCTGGAGTTTTCTCTCAAGTGGTACATTGACAACACTCCTCTCAAATTATATAACGTAATAAGGCACACTTTAAATATTAATCATTTCCATTATTCCTTGATAAGATGCAAAGTCAAGATGATTTTAGCCATATTATTGTAAGCGTGTTTTATCTAAATCACAAACATACCCCGAGATGGATACAGTGTCTGTGAAACGCAGCATGAATGGTCACTACCATTTTAGTAAGTAATTTTTTTAATTTGATTGATGCTTAGGACACACATTCAAGATTTCTTCAACTCATTCAATACTGAAAATTGGTAATTGCTACCTTTTTATTTGTCGTTACAATCCCAGCTCCTTATTACAGCAACTGTAGCACGTTTTTTTATCCTAACAAAATTTTTTGTCACTGTTAGGTTATTCTAATAATATACCTTTTCACTTCAAATAAGTGACACTAATAAACTGATTTTTTGCCATAACTATGTGCTCTTAACTAAATTCAATCAATAATTTTGTCTTTAAACTTTCCCTTCATATTTAAAAAGTTACCACTAAAAAATCGAAGTAACACCATCCCTCGATTTTCAGTTTTAACTTTTAAAATATAAAACGTAAAAGGCATTTTTACTGTTGCAATGCTGGACACAAAATGGGTCTCGCTCTAGCTACCGTTGTACAATTTTTACTTGGGTCCTTCTAGCCACAAACTTTTTGACTGTTAACTAAAGTCAATTATTTAGTGCAATAAGTTATTTAATTACTTTTGGTAGAAGAAATGCTAGAAAAAATTTACCTAATTTCCTTAAGGATAGCCTATTACTGTAAACTGTAATAAAGAATCGACTCAATATAGTCAAACCGTATTTGCACCAGAGCTGGGTAATTCCTGGTGAAAAAGTAATTAGCAATTACAATTCCCTTTTTTCCTGTAATTGTATTTAAGTACTTTTTTTATTAAAGTAATTTGGAACTGTAATTGCAGCAAAATTGTTATAGGAATTGTAATTTGTAATTATATTATTTGAAATATCGAATTACAAATTACTTCTATAAGTACAAATACTTTTTCCAATTACAATTACTTTTTCTAATAATTATAATTACTTTTAAGATCATGCGTATTGCGTAATTGCGTACAGATTTGCAGACTTCTATTATTTCATTTGAGGAAAGCCTTGTACCGCGTGAACAATAAAAAGTGATTTGGTGAATTAACCTCAGAATTAACAGAGTACATTTTATTCTATTATAATTATTATTAATTTAGAAAATATACGAAGTAAAAATATGTTGTCTATAGCATCAAGTTTTATAAAAATATATATTATGTATCTATGTGTTACTGCTCTTATTTTGAGTTGAGAAAACTTCTGGTTCGGTTACTCAGCCTTTCACTCGTACTTGTTCGATTCGTAATTTTTTTAATAATAATTATTGCTTTCCAGTCTACCCAAAACTACTGTATTCTATATTTTGCAAATGTACTAACAACCAAAAAAAGAGCATCGGGTTGAATTAATTACCTGAC
>NW_019418466.1:23636-79773 GCF_000390285.2 Anoplophora glabripennis | reverse complement strand
AATTAGAGCATGTTCTAATTTTCGTCAATTTCTTCGTGAAGTTCAGAAGTACCAACCCAACAGATTTCCAGCCTCAGATCAGTAATGAGGTTATGTTATTGGAATATGTAAATAATTGTGTGGCGTCGTGCTAGTTTTGCATTGTTTTTACTGATTTGTTACTTACAAAAACTAATATTTATATAATATGTGTTAGAACGGTACCGCTGTTGTATCACTACAATTATGAGTGGAAAGGTGACATTTTTGAAATTTATTTGCTTCTTTTATTCATTGGTAGAACTGATTGATACTTCAAAAAACTTGACAAAATCTGTAGCAGTGTAAAACCACACTGTTTACCAATAAATTCGTGAATTAATTCATGAAGAATTTCGTTAATTTATTCATGAATAAATTGTCAATGTAAAACAGCTATTAGGCATTGCAGAAGCATGGCTTTCTGATGAGTTAAGTAAACTTACTTTGGACAACATCAATTTCAAAAATTTCCATGACATTATTGTAATTACAATTCCATATTCTAAAAATGGTATGTCACGTACGTTTATAATTAATTCTCGTATGGGTTCTATTTGTCACTTAGAAATTCTCAAAAAATACAGGTATATCAAAATTAGATTGGAAATTAAAACTGAAATTTCGCGCTTTTTTATGCGCTGTCAAGGAGGTAGATGTTACAACCAACCAGTCGGCAAGAATACCATTTCTATGATTCCTAATAAGATTGCACAGTTTTTGAAACTAGAACATCCTAAAACATATAGTGGCCATTCGTTCCGAAGAACATCGTCAACGTTAGCTAATACAAGAGTTAATGTATTAGCAATCAAGAGACATGGTGGGTAGAAATCAGCTACATGTTGTTGACAGTTTAAGTAACAAAAATGAAATTGCCAACAGGATTCTTTACAATGACACTTCAACTCCTGGTTCTAGTAGGATGTCGCATCATGCTGTTTTAATGGATCAGTTAGATAATATTGAGCCTCCGGTGAGTGAAATGGAGCGGTCAAATCATTTTGAGAAAAATGTGACGATTAATAAACGTGAGGGGAACAATTATCCAGATTATATAAATGTTACTAAATGTAATAACTGTACAATTACTATAAATATTCATTCATAATAATTAATAAAATGTAATGTTGCTCAAATATTTCTATTTATTTGTTCATAAAATTTGCATTTATAACTCGAAGTCGCATTTTTTCCTAGGGAGGTAAGTTACCTCACTTACCTTCCGTTGTCCATAGCAACTTCTACTTCTACGGTAAAATCCACTTACCTCCATAAAAACAATGTATTAATAGTATATTTACTATAGTGGGAGCAGATAAAAGATTTTACAATAGGTTAGACAATTTTTCGTTGGATTGTAACTGCTTGTAACTTCAGAACGTTTGGGAGCCACTGGATTAGATGATCTTTTGGTGGATTAAATTGCCCCAAAAAAAAAGGAAAGTGTATCAATCGTTTCATTAATATTTCGAAGTACATATATTAGAAAAATTATTTGTAATTTCCAATTTCTTATACATTTGAATAAAAATATATGAAGGAATTTAATTTTTGAGATCGATATTTCCGTAACCACTTAAAAAGTTTTACGTAGGTAAATATATGAAAGTTGATTCGATAATGATTTCTTTCTCAATAAACCACTTTAAATTTAATTTATTTGTTTGGTTAAATCTTGAAAAGCTGAGTGTTGTGGTTAGATAAAATCTGCACGAATCACAGAAAGATGACAAATCGATAACCTTAAGCCGCCATATGCAATGACTTAGGAAAAAATGTCATACACGTTTAAATTGTAAAAATGTGGACGTAGAATTACGACTTATATTTAAAGAATTTCGGCGTACATGATAATAAAAATATTTCGCTCCAAGAAGCTCCCAAGTCTCTCCAAACGCAACAGCCGGCGTCGACAGAGGAAGATGCTGTCGACGGCGACGGAGAGACCCAGGACGACGCGTCATGGGATTTGCAAAGTTTCACCTCTTTCCAAATTTCCCGACGTCGAACCAAGCAGCCCAAAATCCCCAAAAACAGTCAAATTGTTATATAGGGTGGCCAAATGAAAACGAAACAGAGCCATTTTCAGGAACTGTGTCAAGATTGTAGAAAAACGCTCAGACCTGTCGATTTTAGATTAAAGGAGGACATTCTTTGCTGGTATTTTTGACTCCGTCACTTTCACCCCCAAGCAAGGGTAAGCATCACCCCAAAATATTTAAATGGCATTGGGGGTTGAGTAATATTTCTTTTGAAAGCTCTTACAATTCTCTTTACAACAGACTTTAAATTTTATAATTCCGCCCAATACTTTGAAAAAAATTTACATTTTAAAATTTAAATTATGTTTAGTTGCTTACTTACTACTTAGTTGATTAAATGTTCAAACTGATGACCGCCCGCTTCCATACAAGAATAAAGATTTTGTTCGAAACGTTCGCGCACATTCCGAAGCATTTCCGGAGTGATTCGACGGCATTCGTCGACGATTCTTTGACGCAAATCTTCCAGCGACGCTGGCTGTGTTTTATAGATTTTACTTTTTAGGTATCCCCACAAAAAGAAATCAAGGGGCGATAAATCCGGTGATCGTGGAGGCCACTCAATGCTGCCTCTTCTCCCAATCCAATTCCGTAGAAAACGTTGGTCCAAATACTGACGGACAATTAACGCATAATGCGGAGGAGCACCGTCCTGTTGAAAAATCAAATGATCTTCATCATACTCTGGAACATTTTCAATAATATCAGTCAAGGCAGGGTCAATAGCGTCTTCCAGTAATTGCAAATACATTTGGCCAGTCAAATTACCAGGTAGAAAAAAAGGACCCACCAGCCGGTCACCGAAAATTCCAGCCCATACATTTAATTTTTCCGGTTGCTGTGTATGCACCTCGTGAAAAACTCTTGGGTTTGAATCGGACCAATAGCGGCAATTGTGACGATTTACCGTCCCGTTCAAGAAAAAACTGCATTCATCAGAAAAACAGATGTTAAAAAGGAACTGTGGATCGTTCCCTGCTCGCTCACTCATTATTTCGCAAAATTGCAAACGGCGGTCATAATCATCCTCATGAAGTTCCTGGACTAAATGTATTTTGTATGGATGGAATTTATTCTTCTTCAAAATGGTTTGTATGCTAGTTCGATTGATCCCAGACACAGATGCCAGCTGCCTCGTACTTAATGTAGGATCAAGATGAACTTGTCCCAAAACTGCAACTTCACTAGCTTCATTAACTATAGGTTTTTCAATTTCTCGTTTTTTATTGGCTACGTTCCCTGTCTCTTGAAATTTTTTTACTAACTCTAGAACATACTTCCTCCTGACATGTCGATCTTGATGTTGTTCATTAAATAGCTGAGCTGTTCTATTCGCACATTTATTGTTCATAAAGTAAAGCGAAATGATATCTACCCTTTCCGCAATGGAATAAACCATAGTGTTTAATTTTCAAAAACACAATTAAATAAACTACCAACCAACGCTTCCAAATAATACTAGAAAATAATTTGGAATCCACTAATTTTACGTTCATTGTGTGTGTATAGCATTCATTTCTGTTTTTTACAATTTTGTTTTTTTTTACGAAAGTGATAACAAATCGCCAAAAACCAATGTAACGCAAGAAATACTAAATTTATACCATTGGCGTACTTAACTCGAATGACTGACATTTTTACCGTTACTAATTGTTTGTACATAAGTTTCAACTTTAAAATCAAAATTCTTAATAAGTATTGGGCGGAATTATAAAATTTAAAGTCTGTTGTAAAGAGAATTGTAAGAGCTTTAAAAAAAAATATTACTCAACCCCTAATGCCATTTAAATATTTTGGGGTGATGCTTACCCTTGCTTGGGGGTGAAAGTGGCGGAGTCAAAAATACCAGCAAATAATGTCCCCCTTTAATCTAAAATCGACGGGTCTGAGCGTTTTTCTACAATCTTGACGCAGTTCCTGAAAATGGCTCTGTTTCGTTTTCATTTGACCACCCTGTATATAACAAAGCGCGCAATACTTTTTTTAATTTAAATAGACTCGTTCTTGCAATATGTGATATATTAGTAACGCAATTGAAGAAAACGTATTTATCATAGTATTTCAATTTCAGGTAGGATATTAGACATTCCCTGTGAAGTTTGCGGGGACTTTTCCTCTGGAAAGCACTACAGCATTTTCGCTTGCGATGGCTGTGCTGGTTTCTTCAAGAGGTCCATACGTAGCAGCCGCCAGTACTTGTGCAGGGCTGTGATAAAAAACACCTGTATTATCGACAAGACGCACAGAAATCAATGCAAGGCCTGCCGCTTGAGGAGATGTTTGCAGGTTGGGATGAATAAAGATGGTAAGTTGATCAAAAAGTTCATTCTGTTGAAGTCCAGTTAGTCCAATTTGCCTATTTCAGATTAGGTTAGAAATGCCATTTCCGTTAAGTAGGAAAAACAACAAGTTAACAAATAAGCATCTTTTTAAATGATGATTTTCAAAATAATTTTAATGTCTTTCGTATATCTTTGAAGTCAAATATTTGTGACAATTTCAGTACTGATTTGGATTCTGAATAGGTTCGGTATGATCAAACGGTTCGACGTTTGTATTGGAAACCTGGGTGAAGTTTGAAAAATATATTAGATAAAGATACAAAGATAACAAAAAGCTTAAAACTGATGAAATAGGCAACGTTAATATCGTTGAACCATCTTTGGCTCTTAAATTTTTCACTGTAAGTCTTCGAATTGATGATCGTCTACAGTTTGACAATGAGCAATTCATAAAAATGAGACACAGTATTTCTTATCAAATTTTGATCTGACCTTGCAAATTGAGGTAAAGGTCAAATCTATGGTCACCAACGAATGTGTCTTACAATATCGTAAGTGCTTGAAATATTTTTCTTGGGTTATTTAGAAAATCGCTGGTTTAAAAAATATTTGAAAAAGACTGATTATTTCAAGAACAACTGTCTAAACTAACTTTTTAAAATTTTTTCCCTATGAATGTTTGTCAAGATAAAAATGTGACGTTTAATTATGCGAGGTGATTTAGCAGTAATAATTTTAAATGTGAGGGCAACAGCAGTCTTTAGAAACGATATGGAATACCATACAATCTACAGATAGCGCTGTTTATTATCTGATGTTTTGAAAACACTTTAATATACATCGATATAGATCTAAAACGTTTACTTAAACTATTTTTGTTCTATTAATGCGAGATTGTGTACTTTGCTCGGGAACTGACAACGAGTGATATTGTTTTAATTTAATAATAATGTAAATAAAATGTAAATTCTAGAATCACTATGCTATAAGGTGATCTCTTTCTAGTTTTAAGTGGACCAACATATACAGGCTGTCTACTACAAGAGGGCTACTCCTATGTATCTCACTTTTAATATACGATACTTCAAAATTTTTTATCTGTTTTTTTGTTGCATTTTTTGTGGCCTTCGTGCTTGTAGTGACCGCAAAAATCGTCCGTTTTTTCACAATTCGCAGAGAACTAAAGAAAATAGATAAAAACATGTTTTTGGTCTCAAATTACTCGTCGTAGAAAAATTAAGATGAGCATAGCTTTTAGTTTTTTGAAAATTTTCAAAAATCACCCCTATTTAGGGGTTGAAAAGACGCCCAATATGAAGAATTGAATATTACCAATAAATATAACAACTATTAGCATGTGAATTTTTCTTTCGAATGATTCTCGATACAAAGAAAGATTTATTCTCATGAATAAAATAAGCATGTTGAATTAGAAAATTCACCCTTAAGCGCGCTCAGGGGGTGGAATCATCCCCAAAAATAGAGAATGTCAGAAATAATTATTGTAAAAATTCCAAAAAAAATATATTAAGATAATTCACATGCTAATAGTATTTATATCAATTGGTAATATTCAAATTCTTCATTTTTGGCATTTTTTCAAACCTTAGGTAGGGGTGATTTTTTAAATTTTCAAAATACTAAAAACTATGCTCATTTCAGTTTTTTACAAGTAATTTGCGACCAAAAACATATTTTTATGTATTTTTTTAATTCTCTGCGAATTGCAAAAAAAAACGGGCGAAAATCACAGGTTTTTTGCGGTCACTCTTTGAGATTCATGGCCAACTTTTTGAACAATCATAAAAAAACCGGAAAAGTACCGAAAGTTTAGAGCCGTCTAACTTTTTTATTTTAAGAGATAGAGAAAACTTATTTTCATAAAATTTCATGGCAAAATTGATATCTTTCACCTATTGTATACAGATTTTTTAAGTATCGTATGCAATTTGCTGCGCCCTCTACGCGGACAAGAAAAATTGTCTGTGTTTTCCCACTTTTGTTACAGCCAATGAAAATCTAGACAGCCTATCGGAAAATTAGTTATTTTATGATGTAGACAATTAAATTACCTGCAATTTAAGGTACCTAAAGTCATATTTCACTAAATTGTTAACTGCAAAATAAAGGTCGAACGGGGAAAAATCACTTTTCAAAATTGCGCATGCGCATGCAAATTGCAAAAAGCTATGATGTTTATGGAAAAGACGGTCAATCTAATGGCCAATTTCTTTCATTTTTTTGTAAGTAATTGTTTAATTACTAAACGTTAATTTTAGACGTTAATATCGTAGACAGGTTCAAATTCATCCAAAGAAATGTATCGAAAAAGAAAAATTTCAAAAAAATGAAATTAAGTTGCTCTCTTGACAACTAACAAAGTAGAACGTGAAAAACAGAGTTATAAAAAAATTGTCCCAGGGTCAAGTAAAAGCCGCTCGGAAATTTGCTCTTTTTGCAATAAATAGAGCTTGAATATTTTCTGAACAAGCGAGAAATTAAGTCTCACTAATAGCAAAGATATTCAGTGTATTCATTGAAAGTCTCCTAAAAATAATGATATTTTTAGTGAAGTCATCTCCTTTCATATCATTATTTAATACTCTTATAATCTGGTTTTAGCTGTCCAACATGAGAGAGGTTCTCGTAAAACCAAAACCATCAGTCAAGAGTTTGGTAAAGATATTGGGACCGTTCTTCCACAATCCAATGCCTTAAGTGAAGCAGCCTATAAAAAACTACCTTTGGGCAGTTTAAGTAACAGTTCCTCTTCTCTGAAATACGCTTGGTCTAGTGCTCTACCTTTAAATGGAGTAAGTAAACACTATAAAATATAATACGAGCATTGAAATGCTGTATTTTAATATCAGGATTATAATGAAATTCGTTATAGTACTAGATACTTGTATAATGGAAAAAATGCATATTAACATATAACATTTTATTCGAACTCAACCATTTATTATAAATATTTCCATTTCTATATATCGGGTGTCCCAAAATTCGCGCAAGATTTGCCAACGAACAAAAAAGACAGCATCTTCAATTCATCAATTGTGAATAGATTAATTGAAAAATTCAGGGGGACTGAACCAATTACTGATGTTAAACAGTCTCGCCGTCCTTCAACAAGTCGTTCAACAAAAAATATCGAAGCAGTTCCATGAGAGTGTTGCTGAGAGTCCAGGAACATGAATTCTCTCGCCATCGCATTCTCACGAAAGATTTGCATCTTCATGCTTCAAAATTCAAATGACTCAAGAAATGAAGCCTACTGCAGTGCGTTGAATGAATTATGGAACAACAAGCAGATGCTGGTTTTTCGAACAAAATCATCTTCATCTTGACGGCTTCGTTAATTGACAAAATTGTCGCATTTGGGGTTCAGAAAATTGTTGGGCGACAAACAAATGCATCCACAATGAGTCACTGTTTGGCGCTGATTTTGGGCTGAAGGCATCATCGGGTCATTCTTCTTCCAAAATGCAACTGATAAGGCAGTAACACTTAATGGTGCTCGTTATCGCGACATTATAATCCAGTTTTTTGTGAGGACCAGTCAAATTACTGCAGATCATGCAATTTAACACCATTGGACTCTTTTCTTCGGGCTTTTTTAAAGTCTAAGGTTCATGCATACAACCCCTCGACCACCCAGATTGACAATAAGGAAAAAAACTTAAAAATTGGACACAGTCTTACAATTTTTTCATTAATTTATTTTCATTAATAAATGGATATAGTACAGTCATTGAAGCTGAAAATCAGCTGTAACCTCCGAATTCTTTGAAACTGCATGGATTTGCATGAAAATTTAGAATAAGGCTCAACTTCGTTCAAAAGTGATATAAGCCCGATTGACGTTTTTTGTTTCTTAGGGGTAAAAACTAGCCCTAATTGAAAAAAATTAAGTTTTAAGCATTTTATTGATACAAATTTTGTTCAAGCATAAAGATTAAATAATGTTCCATGTTTTCGAACATGTTTTATGATATATTTGATATTTTCGACCCTTTATTTAACCCTTAAAAACTACCCCTATGCAAAAAATAATGATATAAAAATTTCTTTTTAAAGATTTGGAATAAATAAATCGTGCAATTATTTAAAATAAAAGTTACCTTATAACTAATAAGAGAATTTTTCCCTTTCAATTTTTAAAAACTACCTGTATTGACAAAAATGATAAAAAATGATAATGCTTTAACGGTGCAATTATTTCAAATAAAAATTCCCTCATTGCTTATGAAAGAATGTGTATCTCATAACACTTTTCAACCCTTATAAATCAGCCCTGTGCTAAAAAAATGATAAAAAATTACGTTTTAAATCTTGGAATGCTATAATTGTGCAATAATTTAAAATAAAAATTCCCTTATATTGTTTATGAAAGAATATTTTACTTTTGCCATTTTCAACTCTTATAAACTACCCTTTTACCAATATTAATGTAAAATATTTTTATTATAATCGATTTTTAAATATAATCAATCATAAAAAAAATTGCTACGCTGCATATAAATAATCACACTAAATTTTTTTACTTATTTTATTTGTATAATATAATATATAATATATAAAAATGAGAAAGCCTATTTTGCTCCGAAAAAATGTCATTGGTTTTTTTACCATAACTCGGTTAATTTTGAAGCTATAGTATCCTACAAAAAAGCATTTTAAAGATAATTTCAAGAGCTGTAAGATCGTTTGCATATAAAACCTTTTAAGTCCTTCGTTTTTTAAAGGGAAAGGATCGAAGGGCTCGAGACAGGTCGTTTTTTCACTAAAATGGATACTTCAAGCGGCGATATCTCCTTTATTTTTTATGCTATAGGAATAAAAAAAGCAAAATATTTGTTGAAAAAAAAGCTACATTTTTGTTGTCTATCATTTTTTACGTATCTTTCATAGTTTCAGAGTTATTATATAAATAAGGCAATTTTTTTTGAATAATGAAAAATACGTTTTCAACTTTTACCGTACATTATTAAAAAAATACGCATTCTAAACCGGTCTAACTTCAGGATCGTATGAAAAACACTAAAACAAAACTAATTGTAAAGGGTCTACGATTAATTTTAATTCTGATGGAAATGGTACAGCGTTTACTGCTCATTTTTCCTTAAAAAATATGAGCAACCCATCTGTTTTTGACGATAACTCCTTCAATTTTGCTCTAATTAACTTTTATAAGTGCTCATTTTGAAGGTCTTTTTGAGTACTACAAAAAACTCCAGGAGCGTTATACACGTAAAATTAATCTTTTTTCCGTTATTTGACGTTGAATACATCGATTCGAGTATTCCCCCCCAAAACATGTCCCCTTCCACTAACTATATTTCGCTTTGTGTAGGAGGTACAACACTTTTTAAAAAACGATTTTCTTTGTTTATTTATAAGCTACATTTTTGTTCATTACACTTTTTTTAATAAAATGCGTAGTTTTTGAGTTAATCGCGAAAAATACTTTGAAAAAGTGTTTTCAATTATGAATAACTAAAAAAATATTGATTTCTCAAAAAAATTTTTCGAATATTTTTGCTCAAAATTTGATTCTCTATCGATTTTCAGCGTTATTTTTGAAAAATAAATTTCCACTCCCGAGAAGGGGGTGTCAACACCCAACAGGGTGGAAGCGTCAATCGGCGCTATGTCACTACTGTTCATTGACCTTTTCTCTAACTATCTGCAAGTCGATCGGTTCCGTTTCAAAGAATTCTGACCTGTAAAGCTTCAATGACTGTACTAATAAGAATTTTGTGTGTTATAACAGCTTTGCATAGTCGACATTGACATTTTACCTTCAATTAATTGTTATGTATAATACACTGATTACAAACATAAATAACTATTAACTTCGCACCAAAATTAAGGTGTCTCTAAAAATTGGAGTTGATTTTTACTCTGTACTAATTTAATACGGCGTTATTTTTTTACAGATAGAGAGGGAGATCGATCTGTGTGAAAACGCAGCCCAACTTCTTTTCATGAACATGCAATGGGTCAAGAACATCGCAGCCTTTACAAGCCTACCATTTACAGACCAACTGTTACTCGTCGAAGAATGCTGGAAAGAGCTTTTTATTTTAGGAGCGACCCAGTTCTTACCCTTCGAGGAACTATCCGCCTGGTTAGAAACCTGCAGAGTTTTACAGCTGAAGGAGTACCACAAACTGAAAGATTTCCACGAACTTTTGACCGACGTTAACCAATTTAACCTTGATCAGTACGAGTTTACTTATCTGAGGCTGATCGTGCTTTTTAGTCCTTTCGTGAGAAACAAACGTAAAAGTGACAGTGATCGAATTAAAATGTTAACTAATGCCGTTTATATAAACTTTGTAAGGAATTACCTGCAGCTGAAATTGAATAAATTTGTCGAGGAGGTAAAACCAAACCAACCGTTACGGTTCAAGGAATTGATGCAACTTGTGCTGTCTTTAAATTGTATCCTAGACGATACGATCGAGGATTTATTCTTTAAAAAAACGATTGGAAATGTGCCTATGGCTAAAATAATCAGCGACATGTATAAAACATACTCAACTAATAACTTGTAAACAAACGACGTTAATGATAGCGAATGTAAAATTAACAGAAATTTCCGAATTTGTTTGAATTAGCTTAATGTATTTACAATAAAATAAAAATACGATAACAATAGAATGTGTATTAGGATTTGCCGACACTGGGATCTCGAAAAGCGTTGCAGATTTTTTTTTTCGTACTATCTAATATACAGGCGTCTTTTATATCCCTCAGAATTTTTATATTTCAAAATGTTACGGCAATATGAAGGTTGAGAAACAGAATATGCATAAAATTGATATTAAATTATTATTATTTCAGTTGCAGTCAGTTACACTTATTATAGCAAAGTACCAATATGTCAAATAATTATTTAATACTTTTTTTAATTTAAAAAACTGTTTTAATTATTTATTTCAAAGTTTTGAAGTGAAACAATAAAATTATATACAATTTTTAAAGAAATTAATAAATGATAGCTCGGACTTAAGACGATTATATTGTAACCTGATGGATTATTTCTTTATTTATCTATATATCGTTATGACCAGTATCATAACGAGTCTGGATTTCAAAAAACAAACAAAATAACGACACAACGGGCTCGAACAACATTATTAATTAGTTTATTGACACGCGACAGAGCTTATCGAGATTCAGGGAATGCGCGATCCACAGCAAAATTTGGAATGACTTTGTCCATTATTCTTCGGAGATCTCTCCTGAATTCGACACTTCGCTTCGACACGCCCGTTTCTTGGGTCCAGACGTTGCCGTTCTTATCTTACTGGCGGAAACCCTGAATATCGAGACGTTTTAGCATAACTATGCCTTGTTAATCCTTCTCTAATTGACTGATTTTACATTTACCTAAATAATTTTGAAACTAAACTTACAAATAACCCTAGCCTTCCTCTAGTGACTCCGCATAGAAATACGGGACGGATTAGTCGATCTCATTTAATCTATTCTTACAGCTTGGAAAATCCGCCTAAAAACCAGCTATTTGACCTATTATTATTTTCCTGACAACATTCTAACAACTTTAAATATCTTGGAATTCCTACGTGTTCTTTCGAATGCATTTCGCGCGTTATTAGAAATATCGATTTCTTCGTTCCGTCCCAGACTACGCTGGCGTCTTCCGGGCGCAACAGATGATACGTTTTCAAGAAGCTACTTAACCCGAAGTGTTTTGAGATTGTTCTAATTATCAGTCTGTAAATTTATTAGTTTCCGCGACAAAAGCTCTTCAGACCACCCTCGTCTGACCGTGGTTGTTCTTAGAAGGCCTAATAGCCCCAGTCTCCCTGAAAACCGCCCCAATAAATTACTACGCGTCCAGGCTTTTGTTACAATATTAAAAAATGTAGGGACTTTTAAGTCCCCTAGGGACTAGGAATTAAATATCTCAAATACACTATATTAAAAATTGTGAAACTCTTTATATTTGTATACCAAGTAGTTCTACTAGATAATAAGATGCTATTGCATATGTAACGTTACTATATTTGAAATTGATTGGTAATGGGACTTCGTTGTGATTGTCTAGTTCTTGTAACTAGCTCTATAACTACCATACAGTGCGCAGGTGATGAGTAATCAGTAACGATTACTTAATAAGAAACTTCTTAATACTCGCGATTGCTGGAAAATATTTTGGATCGATATCACTACTTCAATGTGTAAAGTAAGTAATTGTCGTAATACCGCGAAGAATGAGCTTACCCAATCAGTAAGATAGTTCGAGCTGTTGTCACAGACTCAACACAGTGCTTTAAAAAAAATAGCGACAAACACTTTTTATTAAAATCATGAAATGTTTTTAATAAATATTTCAAATCTATGAGTAGGTATTTTTATTAAGTAGATACATTTGAACACTTGAAAATATTTAATCAATGATAATATTCAGCAAATTCATTTTCTTGAATACCAATCTTGCTATTATCAACATCGATATCATTAAAAAATAAAAATTAAAGAGTTACCTACTTAAACTATATTTTCACACTACTCCTTCAAACTCTCAATGCAATATTGTGCACCCCAAGAACATAAAGAAAGACAAAGAATTTTTAGTGAACGTATATTTTATTGCAACAATAGTCTACAATACCGCTTAAGACATGCTGGCAAATATAAAATGTGTGATCCATCTCATTGTTCTGTGAAACTTATCTTCTTTGTAAATATTTGAAATTATTTATCTAACATAAAAAACTATCATAGTTATTGTTCAGTTGTGAAACTGTCCGTCATCAGTCCTTACAATTTCTCATTGACAGTACAGGATAATATATTAAATTTCCTTACTCGTGGTAAGAACCAAATGCTATACAAGTCCTATATAATATATATAATTCTATAATTGTAAACTTTTTTATATTGTGTTTGGTTTAATCCAAACTATATCTGACTGAAGAAATGTTGATTAGATCCTTGTTTACATTGAAAGATAAAAAAAATAATATAACTAAGTGTGCAGAAAATTATGCAGTGATTTATTTAATTCACAATGTCATATTAATTCATCGTAATTGGAGTATCAAAACAATAGTTTATCACAACTTCGGTTGTTATTAAATATGACGATTATTATTTATATACAGCCTAATAAACTACTATTCGACATAGTCTCTGGTAAAATAACTTCGACGAATCTTTGTCTGTCTCAATCTTAAATAGATAACAAGATAACCCCCTCGTAACTTTTTATTGTGACCTTTTATGCAATATGTCAAAAGAATTAGTTAATTTCAGTTTATCTTTAGGGAATTTCTGCCATATAAATCACATTTAGTTCGAATGTAGAGACAGTAATAAAATTTGCAGTTGATGCAGCTGTGATTCCCTTATCATTTTTTTTGTTTGATTATAACGCGGAATATTATTTTTCTAACGAACAAAAACAGTTGATGTATATGTCCTTCAAACAATAAAATAGTACACTACAGTGGTCAAATATTTATATACTTGCAATTTTCATACACGGAAGATTCGCTAGATGTATTTTAAGGTAAATAATAATTTATCCTAATTAGTTATTAAATAGTAATCAAACGTAATCCTCAGTTTTCAAAGGAACACTAACAGACACTATATACAGGGTGTTGGGTGTTTCTAAAATGTATCACACAATTAAGGGGATACTCAGCATGATAAAATGATGGTAGTTAGTAAGGAACTTTTTTTGAAATATCAATTTTTTTAAGATTAAGAGCTTGTCAAAGTTTAATTCAATTTAATTTTTTTTAAATAACTTATTTTAACTGCCGGCGCACGTAAATCAGCTATAAATGAAGATAAGTCACTAGAGAAGTTGAGAAGAACACACATCTACAAAAATAACTAAAACTTCAGTGCCTCAAGTAGCCTTATATCACAATATTAGCGAGAGATCAGTAAGGAGGATATTGCTCAAAAATAAATTTCATCCGTATGAAGTACATTTAGTACAAGAATTAGATGAGGATGACCTTGTTAGAAGGATGCAATTTTGTGAGGAAATGATGAACAACATTGAGAATAATGGAAACTTTGTCAGTAATATACGTTTCTCCGATGAATCGATATTCTGCTTGAACGGTTTTATAAATCGACATACCTGTCGTTATTGGATAGAAAAAAATCAAACTCAATGTCCTCAGAAATTAAATGTATGGATGGGCATAATCAGAGGACACATCATCGGTCCATTCTTTCTTAGAGAAAATTTGAACTCTAATCGTTATTTACAACTTTTGTGTGAGCAAATTGTTCCAGCATTGATTCGTTTATTTCCAAACCAAGCAAATCCTGAACTACTGTCTATTGACATTTGGTACCAATAAGATGGAGCTGCGCCTGATTAAAGCTAGGGTGAAGAGGATATATTGAATGGCCACCGCGATCGCCAGATTTAAGTCCGTTAGACTATTTCCTTTGGGGTCATTTAAAATGTCTAAAAAACCAAACCTCAGTCGTTAGAAGTGTTGGATGATGTCTATTCAAGAAATATCACAGCATGCCATTCAAAATTCCTTAAGAACCTTCGTTGATCGATTAGCATTTTGTCCTGCTGCCGCAGGTCATCAGTTTGAACATTTATAATGAATCTTTTTTAATATAATATATTTTTTAATATTTTGCAATAACAAATTTCATTTTCATTAAATAAAACTTTTACTCTTTATTTATTTTATTCAACATTAAAAAACATTAACAGGGCGGTCCATTTTAAAAAACTGCCGACAAAGCCGTATCTCTAAAAATAAAGTAGATGTTGGAAAATAAAGTACATCATTAGTAAAATACTACAAAAAATTTTGTCAAACTTATGGTTCACCCTATACACAGGTGTTCCGAAACATTTGGCCAACCCTGTAGAATCCAATAATAATTGAAATATTAAAAAATTCTGAACTATTTTAGATCCTTATCAAATATTCAAATAATTTGCGTTTAAACGTATGGAACACTTGTTGTTAATGGTACATGTGCCACTTAGCAATGACATTTAAAAATATGACACATGCTTCATAAGTTATATCTCACCATTACTCAAATAGCACGTTGTTATATTTCAATATTCCTCTATCAAAAACATTTTCCTTGCTGACATTAAATTTGTACAAACAATGTCTAAATTATCTATTTTCCTAGTATGATAATTACATACAACATTATATAATTGAAAATTAGTTGATAAACATTTACACAATAAGTTATTTAATAATTTACAAATTTTAGTAGACAACCAGCATATCGTCCTTTACATGTTTACCATGCTTGTATATCTTGAGCAACCTACATTGAATCTCATGCATACATTTTGTAACAGTTATAATTTACTGAAATCAGTCAGTGTCATTATCTATAAATAATATTGCCATGAAGTAAATAATATGAGGTTTTATTACATTGTTATTAAATCAAACGGTTTTGAATACGGTGTTAAATTTTTATGTGCTCGAGAAAATAATCTGATCCTATTGTTCTAACTGATTAGGAATGGGTCAAACTAAATTTAATAAACCATTACATTTTAACAAATTTCTCCAAACCAAAATGCTGGATGCGCCACTGTTTTATCAACTATTATTATTGTTCTGGTAACCTTGCAATTTTTTACACTGGTGCCTATTGCAAATGTCTTTTCATTTTCAATTATTTCACTGTTCGATTATTGCAGGTAGAAGAAAGCGATGGCATTTTTAAACAATCACCATACTAAGGACGAGGACGATCGTATTCAAATTCTTCCCGAGTTAGATGTATGGTCGGTGATTAGAAAAATTGCACTCAGTGGCGTTCAAGAGAACCCTTTCTACGTTTGTGATGTTCCCGATCTCATCCGGAAATATCAAAATTGGAAAAAGACTATGCCTCGTGTCACCACACATTACGGTAAGTAACACGTATAAAATCGGAAATTAAACCGACAAACGAAGACGACAAATTCTAGAGATGAGACTTCTTATCGATTTGACATAAATCGTCTTATCCAAAACTGCTTCCTAATGGACCTAGGGCTCTTTGAAGATGATCCTTTGTTTCAAACTTAGATTAAGTATTAACTCTTATAAGAACAGGTCAAATCAAGAAATGACCTCCAAAAAATCTGAAAAAATTCATGCTTATGTTTTAGAGGTCACTGAACCCGAATCCGAGGTTTGTTTACCCTTTCGATACATCTTAAAGGTCATTCAAGGTCATTTCAAGATCATTCATGAAGTATTTTCGATAGAAAAGTTAAAATTAGTATGAAATATCTGAAAAAATTTGTCTGAATGTTTTTGAGGTCACTGAACGCGAATCCAAGGTTATTTAAGCTTCATCACGTCAGGTTCAAGGTGACTTGAAGGTCAAATCAAGAAATGACCTCCAAAAAATCTGAAAAAATTCATGCTTATGTTTTAGAGGTCACTGAACCCGAATCCGAGGTTTGCTTACCCCTACGATACACCCTAGAAGTCATTCAAGGTAATTCAAGAAAGTATTTTCCGATAGAAAAGTTAAAATCAGTCTGAAAAATCTGAAAAAATTCGTCTGAATGTTTTTGAGGTCACTGAACGCGAATGCAAGGTTATTCTGATATCTGACGATTGTCCCTAGACCAAATGTGTTATTAATATCAAAATCGTAAATTTCAGGGTTTTCTAGATTAAAAAGATACTCCTGTCTTGAGTGGCTAGAATGGGTACACGAAAAAAATCTATTTGAATTAAATAGCTAATAATAAATAATCAACCTAAAAATGGTATATCTAATTAATACACAAACATATGCCAAAGAACTTTTCAACGATGTTTCTAATTTGCAGCTGTTAAATGCAACGACAGTAGGATAGTGCTAGAGACTTTGGCAGCTCTTGGCATCGGTTTTGACTGTGCCTCGGAAGGAGAAATCAGGAAAGTGCTTTCATTGGGTGTCCATCCAAGCCGGATAGTGTACGCCAATCCGACTAAGAAGGAGTCGTACTTAAAATATGCCGCCGCGGTAGGGGTGGATTTGATGACGTTCGACAACGAGCATGAGTTGTACAAAATTAAGAGTTTTCATCCGAATGCAAAGTAAGTGGGATTTTGATGCTACATGTCCTGAAAAGGATTGTTTGCGGAAGTTGTTTGTGTCTTACTTTTTTACATAGTCCTTCATGGGCGCCGTTATCACGGAATCCAAGAATACGTTGTATTTACTTGTAGGTCTAAGGTCCGTGGGTAAATCGCACATGACGTAAAAACCAGGGACGGATTTAGAAAATTTTAAACTATAGAGGAAACGATGGCATATTTAAAATATGTACTTATTTGAAATTAAATTACTGATTGATACATCTTTATATTGTACATAATAGAAGTATAATTCAATTGCAGTAGCGGTAAGTGAAAGTTAACGCGGTCATATTTTGATAACAAAGGGTGGTACCAATTTTTAGGGATACAGCAATTTTTTTATTTTTCTGTAAATTTTCAGTTTTCATAAAGTTACAGCATTATGAAGTTTGATAAATAGAAAGTTAGTATCAAATTAAAATAGGTAAAACTAATAAGAAAATTTAATTTTGTCGAAAATTAAAAAACGACAGTTTTAATTATTAAAATAAATATTTTGTACAAAATGTGCAGTCGTTTTCGAGATCTGAGAATCAGCAACTCCAATATTAATTTTTTATTCCATTATAATTTATTTCATCATGGAAGTTTGTGTGTGAGCATAGGAACCATCTCATAAAAAAACAGTATGGGTATGGGATAAGTTCATTATCAAAATTTGGCTACTTTAATTTTCACATGAAAAGAAAGTACGACCCTGGAATGTACGATTTAGTGTCGGACACTAGAACAAACCGTAGTTTTTGAAGTTATAGTATTTTATTTAAACTTAAAAAAATAATAAGGAGGCAATAAATTTAACAAAGCAGTAACCTTTTTGGAATAAAAAATGCTAGTTTCCTTGATGGTGAAGCAAAAAGATCTTATATCAACGAATAACTAACCACAATGTCTTTAATACTATATCAATGTAAAATACACAGCAAAAAGTTTTTTTGTATAAATCATCTGCAGGTTTGTGAAAAATTGTGGAGTGGGTATATTCCAAAGCAGACAGAATATGTGTGAAAAATAGTACACAAAAAATTTCTATAGGTACTGTTATAGCTTTCTAAAAATTTCTGTTACTAATAAGTTTTTCGCTTATAAACAATTTTAATAAAATTGTTGCTATTTATGCTACCTCATCGAAAATAGCTGGATAGCTGGCAAAAAAATACAAATTTAAAAAAAGTACCCTCAACGACCAACAGGAGCCAAGATAAGAATTTTTTTAAATCGTAGCGCAATTGTTTATAATCATTAAGACTTGAATTTTTTGCGAAATAAAGTTTACGACGTAAACTACGATTTCCCGTGAATTGCATTGAAATATGTGGAAAATGAACGACTCACGAGCCTTTTAAAGAGAAGGTATTTGCTAAGTAAAATGTCCGGCGGGGTGGTGGGGGAAGCTCGTCCAAGCGAGTCGCGCGCGCGAGAAAAATGAAATCCAAAGTTCAAATTGATGCGCGCTTCTTTTCTTCTTCTTTTTTTTAAACTGGGGTAGCTCGACGAAAAACTAACAATGGGCATATTTACGAATTCGTAGAATAGCCTCAAACCCCAGAAAAAATGCAATTTTGACTATGCTGCAAAGATTCATATGATAAAGAAGAAGAAAATGATATGGAATCAAATTCACCGCCTTTCAAGAAGTTAAAATTGTAATTTTATCGACCGCATTATTTTTATTAATATTTTTTAATTTTGAGAATTTTGCAATAAATTCAAATGCTTTTTATTCTTTTTTAAATCTTTTAACAATAAATAATAATTTGAAAATAATTTGTGAATTTTTACTTTAATTTTACATTTAAATCGTAATTAAATAGCTAACAAAATATTGAAAAAACAAGTTTACTTTGCCTTAATATGTAAAAGAAATAACTTTTTAAATGAACGATAGCTTCATTTATTTATTTAATAATAGTAAAATAATTCCGAAATTGAAATTTTAATTAATATTTCGTTTAACAATAATTTTTGTGACATTTTTGTAAATTAAAAAAAAATAATTATAAAAGATGCATTTTTTCTGGGGTTCAGGGCTATTCTACGAATTCGTAAATATGCCCATTGTTATTTTTTCGTCGAGCTACCCCAGTTTAAAAAAAAAAAAAGTTTCTACGATGAATAGAAGCCGAGATATTGCAAAATTTACAGCGCGCACTTCCCCCACCACCACGCCGCCGGCCGCCGGACAGTTTACTTAGCAAGTACCTTCTCTTTAAAGGGCTCGTGAGTCGTTAATTTTCCACATTTTTCAATGCAATTCACGGGAAATCGTAGTTTACGTCGTAAACTTTATTTTGCGAAAAATTCAAGCCTTAATGTTTATAAACAATTGCGCTACGATTTTAAAAGAAATCTTATCTTGGCTCTTGTCGGTCGTAGAGGGTACTTTTTTTTAAATTTGTATTTTTTTGCGAGCCATCCATTGCATCTATTTTCGGTGAGGTAGCATAAATAGCAACAATTTTATTCAAATTGTTTATAAGCGAAAACGCACTGTCTTTTAATGCACAATTTGATAATGTTAATGTCAAAAAAAACGGTGATATTTTTAATAGGTCGCTTAATTACGTCATTCAAGATTACAATGACGCTTTCAGAATCATGTTGGTTGAAAATTAACGCCTGTACAGAGGCTTAAAGTTCATAACTTATGGAGCCTCCGCTATAAATAAATAGAATTGTGCGAAAACTATTGCAATTACAGCGCCCACTTTTGGCACACTTTTAAAGTATGACAAAACCCTCAACTTGTCATGGGTTTTATAAAATTTCAACAATAAATGCGATAGTTATCAACAAATTAAAAAATGGGTACTTTTCTTGTTTTTTTGCAATAACTTTTTTGTTTATTAACCCATTTTAATTTAACAAGTCTGATTTTGTAGATAATTTTATTCCCTATAAGCTGTCTGCGAGTCACTTTTCGTTTAAATTGATGGTTTTCCCTGCAAAGTGAAAAAATTGTTTACCTAACTTATTTGTTTAAATAGAAAAGTTAGCTAATAACATTTTTTGACTCACGAGATGAAAGATGGCTTGTATTATGTTCCTTTAGACAATTTTACAATAATATCGCGGATAGGAATTTTTTCGAGTAAAAATTTTATTTGCTTGGCCTATTAGTATATTTCAACTTAAAGTAAAAGTAAAACAGTATTTCGACAACAAATCTGTTTCAGGTTGCTCATTCGAATCAAATGCGACGATTTAACGGCGTTGTACGTCTTCGGGGAGAAATACGGATGTGACTATGAAACTGAGGCTGCGGACCTGTTGAAAACTGCCTTTTCTTTGGACCTAAATGTTGTAGGGGTGGCCTTTCACATTGGTTCCGGTAGCAAAAATTTTTCGATATTCAAAAGCGCTTTCGCTGCGGCGAGACACGTCTTCGACGAGGCCGCCAAAGTGGGTTATGATTTTAATTTGTTGGATATAGGTGGGGGATTTCCCGGAGAAAAATGTACATCCATTAAGGAGGTAAGTGTTTATCAAATAGGTGCAGGATAATTTCTTCTAGGGAAAAATGCTAAACACCAAATGGAGCAAATTTTGTTGCAATATCAAAGAAATTATAAAAATGACCTTACTGAAATGTCCCACTAGTCCAGGCGGTACTTGTTTCGGGTTGGGTAAAACGCATATGATCGGAGATATTTGCTTTAACGGCTTCTAAATAACATCAGAAATGATAATATTTCTATGCAAATAAAAAAAACGTGGGCTTAATTGTTATTGCAAAAAAGTATAAAAAAATAGCAAAAAAATTCATTTTTTTCTTGGATTTCTCGTCGACAACTTAGCAACTATTCATTTTAGACAAAAATGGAAGAGGAAAAAAAGTTTTGTAATTAAATTTTGATCAAGATAGAGTTAGTTGCAATTCGAAAAAATAATTATTGTTGTTGCAAAAATCGGAAAAATCATTTAAAAAATTGCAAAAAATGCTAGTTTATTTGTCAATTTTTTTCAGACACTTGAATAATACCTAGGATCTTCATACTTTTCCCAATTAAACTTCTTAGTGCATAGAATCATCACACCAAATTTCATCCAATTCGGTTCGATAGTTTTTACATAATAATTGTTTAATTTTTTTATTTTTTTTAAATTAAAAAATTTTCAAAATCAAATTTCTAAAAATCTAAAGCCTTTGAATACTTGAAAATTTCACCACAAAAAGAAGAGCTCTCAAGCTTTAAAATGCTTTTTGAAAAATTCAAATCGGACGATTAGGTGAGCCGTGGTGATTGTTTAAACATTTTCGCAATTTTCACGCTTATAAACAATTGCAATAATTTAATGTTTTTTCAAATTTTTTTTTATTTTAAAATATGGTTTGAAAGTACTCGGAAAGGCGAGTATTTAAAAAAAAACCTGATGATCCGCCCATTATTTTCGGAGTTATAGCCCGTTAAAGTTAACCCTTATTTACAGCAAAACTATAAGGGCTGTTTTTTGAACCAATAGGTTTGTTATTCCGAGTACTTTCCAGATATAAATTTTCAAAATTTGCAATCACGGGCGTCCCATTTAAAATGTCACTCAAAGATATTCAAGACCGCGTGAAATCAATGAGGTATCAGTGGTGGGGGGAGCAAACACACAGCTACTCCGATCTGAATTCTCGAGTTCAAAATTGCGACACTCGGAAAAATTTCACTTATCTCAGCGTCTAATGGACCAATTTCGATGATTTTTTTTTAAATCGATGTCTCGCAACTAAAAAATTCAATTATCATATTTTCAACTACATTTTATTATTAATTATTGGACTTTTGACATGCCGATAAACAGTTACTTTAAAAAATGATTAATTTATTATGTTTATTTATTTACTATGTTAATTTTCACGACCAAAATTTTTGCATGTTGCACCATGTTGTTGGTATTAATTAAGTATCCAAAAGATTCTTATACTTTTTTTTATAAATAAAAAATAAATTTTAGATAAATATTTTAAAAGTAAACGAAAAAATTAAAATTATAATTATTCACAATTTATTTTTTTTTGAAAGATTTTTAGAAATTTATCGTACAACTAAAAATTAATACCAATTTTCAGTTGTTTATTTAAATAATTATTGTTTAAACAATTTTATAATATTTAAACAAACTTACTAGTATTACCTGGTGCAACATGCAAAAATTTTGGTCGTGAATATTAACATAGTAAATAAATAAACATAATAAATTAATCATTTTTTAAAGTAACTGTTTATCGGCATGTCAAAAGTCCAATAATTAATAATAAAAGGTAGTTGAAAATATGATAATTGAATTTTTTAAGTTGCGAGACATCGATTTAAAAAAAAATCATCGAAATTGGTCCATTAGAAGCTGAGATAAGTGAAATTTTTCCGAGCGTCGCAGTTTTGAACTCGAGAATTCAGATCGGAGTAGCTGTGTGTTTGCTCCCCCCACCACTGATACCTCATTGATTTCACGCGGTCTTGAATATCTTTGAGTGACATTTTAAATGGGACGCCCGTGATTGCAAATTTTGAAAATTTATATCTGGAAAGTACTCGGAATGACAAACCTATTAGTTCAAAAAACAGCCCTTATACCCTTATAGTTTTGCTGTAAATAAGGGTTAACTTTAACGGGCTATAACTCCGAAAATAATGGGCGGATCATCAGGTTTTTTTTTAAATACTCGTCTTTCCGAGTACTTTCAAACCATATTTTAAAATTAAAAAAAATAAAAAAACATTAAATTATTGCAATTGTTTATAAGCGTGAAAATTGCGAAAATGTTTAAACAATCACCACGGCTCACCTAATCGTCCGATTTGAATTTTTCAAAAAGCATTTTAAAGCTTGAGAGCTCTTCTTTTTGTGGTGAAATTTTCAAGTATTCAAAGGCTTTAGATTTTTAGAAATTTGATTTTGAAAATTTTTTAATTTAAAAAAAAAAAAAAAAATTAAACAATTATTATGTAAAAACTATCGAACCGAATTGGATGAAATTTGGTGTGATGATTCTATGCACTAAGAAGTTTAATTGGGAAAAGTATGAAGATCCTAGGTATTATTCAAGTGTCTGAAAAAAATTGACAAATAAACTAGCATTTTTTGCAATTTTTTAAATGATTTTTCCGATTTTTGCAACAACAATAATTATTTTTTCGAATTGCAACTAACTCTATCTTGTTCAAAATTTAATTACAAAACTTTTTTTCCTCTTCCATTTTTGTCTAAAATGAATAGTTGCTAAGTTGTCGACGAGAAATCCAAGAAAAAAATGATTTTTTTTGTTATTTTTTTATACTTTTTTGTAATAACAATTAAGCCCACGTTTTTTTTATTTGCATAGAAAAATTATCATTTCTGATGTTATTTAGAAGCCGTTAAAGCAAAAATTTCCGATCATATGCGTTTTACCCAAGTACACCCTTTGTAAGACAGATACCGCCTGGACTAAACTCTTATAGTCCAAGCATTCTGTGATAGCCTAATGTTAAATTTGCAGAAATTATTACCTGGAAAAAAATACAGGGCCTTCATTAATGTCCGAGACCCACGTAACCGCGACGATAGGCAACCAACATTATATTTCCCAATACAAATTGGTATTCCATAAAAATTAAAACACTGAATCAGTCTATGGCACCAGTGGTGTAGATATTTTATTTTTATCAAAGGAAAAGGTAATTTAAGAAAGATGTCATTTTAGCCGTTTATTTTGATTTATTAATTTAGAAATTTATATTAACTCAGAACTGAAATGAAGAAATCCGGCTTACACCTGGATAAGTCAAATTCAAAAAAACAATTTACAATTGATTGTTGAACATTTAATGTTTATTAAAAATTTTATTTATTACATATTGCATACATCTTGCCATAAAATTTTTATGTTCCAGGTAAAAAATTAGTCATGTTTACACTTGTTAATCAGCATAATTATTTGTACAGTTATTAACTTTCATTGTAGAACAGTAGTCAATAATAAAACACTACACATTTTTTTATGCAAACACCCCATTTTTTTTAGATTGGCGGAATTATAAACGAGGCCATAGAAGAATACTTCCCTGATCCGACAGTCCGTATTACATCTGAGCCCGGTCGGTACTACGTCAATTCCGCTTTTACTCTAGTTACGAGTATCCACTCACTAAAAGCCACAAAAACCCAGACTAACGAGAGATCTTACGCTTACTACGTTGACGTTGGGGTATACGGAGGACTCATTCCAATTCTATTCGACGAGAATTACTCGTTCCAACCACTAAATACCAAAATCGGCGGCGAACTCTATCCCACCGTCATTTGGGGACCCACATGTGATTCCTGGGACAAACTAGCGAAGAATATTCTGCTTCCCAAATTGAATAGTGGCGACTGGCTGGTGGTGGAAGACGCTGGTGCGTACACCGTGGCTATGTCATTCGAGTTTAATGGCATGGACACGCCCAAAGTGCACAGCGTCATTGATGAAAATAATTGGTAAGCATCTAGGCCTATATAGGCTATTGATTACGTCTTAAAATAGACCAGGCAATAAAGAGAAAAATATCTAGATTTTCGCGGCCCGGTCCGATTTGAATGCGGTTTTTTGTATTTTATTCAGAAAGACCGTCGGAAAAAAGTCCCGCCTTTTTTATTATCCGGAAGTGGCGGAAATGCATCGCGGGTGCATGAAGTGCATCTAGAAGTGTATCGCATCCGAGAAACTTGCCAAAGTGCACGAAATACCGCAAAAATTGGTACTCGGGGGTTTTGGGGGGCGCAGAATTCGAATATGCATATATCCAGTCCACTCGACCCCCCGGAGGGCGACTTCCGGGTGAAAAAATCTAAAGTTCCCGAAATAACTGGAAAAATGGATTTCGGGGTTTTCTGCCGGTGCTGATTTCGAATCTGACCCTGCCAAATGCGTCCGATGACTATTTCTGATAATTTTGGGCAAGGGCGTTAATCTTCTAAGAAGGATGAATATAAATTAATGGAAAATCATAGGACAAAACTCAATCTAAAAAATTCGGTTGGAAAAAAAAGGATAAGGCTGATAATTTGTTTAAATATATTTATTGTTCTAAAGTATAAAAGTATATTTATACACATTATAATTTTCTATCCCCAAAATACTCATTATTCCATGTTACCAGTTCATGAATATTATAACCCCCCCTCCCCCCCACCGCCCCCTTTGTCCGATTGCAATTGACCTTTTTTTTTTGGAGATCGATTTCTTTGTAAACAAATTTGACTTCCAGAGTTTTGTCAAGACCTTTTTTTTTTAAACATCCATTTCTCCGGGTCTGTCTTTGTAAAGCACCGATTTTCAGATATCCGGTTTTGGCGATTCAAGTAACGGGTTATTCGAATAACCGGTTTTAGCAACAATTCGACTAACCGGTTTTATCTGAAATCGGTTTTTACGGAACCCGGTTAACCGGTTTCACTTTTTTCCGGTTTTTGCCAGCACTACCCTCCACGAGCACAGGGGATATTTTTCACCCTCAGATTCGGAATCAGCACCCGCGAGAACCCCCGAGATACATTTTTCCAAATAGCTTATTTAAAAAATTTAAAAAAATTATTTACTGCAAAATATATTAAAAACAATTTAACAAAAAAATGCAAAAAATTCAATTTTTTGTTTTTCTTTACTTTTATGCAAATAACTTTTTTCTGAGCAGAGATAGGTACAGGCATTGCTTCATAGAAAAAAAAGTATATAAAATTTCCTTCAAAACAAGAGATTGTAGAGTATTTTTTGATGAAAATTGACTGATATAAGGCCGCTCAAACTTAGTCATTTTTTCAATTTTCGTCGCATTTACCCTTATACGTTTTAATTCTCATTTTTTTGCAAAAAAGGAAGGAAATAAGACGTTCAAGGATTTTCATCACATGACCTGTTCGAAGGGTCATTAAAAATGAAAAAATAAGTGTGAAAAGCACTTTTGCAGTTTTTTAAATACAGCACGAAAACGAAGCAAAATTTCGTTATAGTTCATAGGAAAAATTTTGTAGAGAATTGAATTTCTCACCGAAATGGCTTATTTAAAAAATGTAAAAGAAAAAGTTTATGCAAAAAATCGTTAATAAACAATTTTAAAGGAAGCAAAAAATAAGATTTTTTGATTTTTTTACTTTTTTAATAAAATAATTTAGTAAAAACTTGAGAATTTAAGTACAATAAAGTTTATTAATAATGTATATACAGTGTGTCAACGGATGGAGTTGACAAGAGGAGAAACTCTTTTGTTTTTGACTGTATCGAAAAATGTCACTCTTTATAAAAAGTTCCTCGAAAAAATTAGACTTGTCATACAAACACCTTAGATTTGATGTATAGGGTGCTCATAAATTAAAAAAAAACACGAAAATACTCAAGAGAGAAGTACCATTATTTATTGTTTTACACGATATTTTTATAGATCAAATCTCTCAAAAAAAAAAACTAGAGGCAAAAAAGTAAAAAAAATTGAATTTTTTGCTTTTTTCAAATTGTTTATTAACGATTATTTTGCGTAAAATTTTCTTTTTAAATTTTATAAGCTATTTCGATGAGAAATTCAATTCTCTAAATAATTTTCCCGATGAACTACAGCGAAATTTTGCTTCGTTTTCGAGCTACAATTAAAAAATTGAAAGAGGTGCATTTTCACCCCTATCTCCAATTTTCACCCTCTAATTTAATAGCACTCCGTGGTCTTTTCATTCTAAATGACCATTTGAACGATTCATGCACTAAAAACCCATCAACGTTGTAGTTATATACCTTATGACATAATCAATAGCCTAATCATATCATTAATAGCATCGATAATAATGAAATGATACTTTATTTTTAATTTTCTTAATCGTTCGTATTTTAGGAAATATTTAACTCAAGAAGTACCTTTCCCTATGGCTGTGGAGAAATTTGTCCGAGGGACGACTCTGGATAACTACAGAACGGGACTAAGTAGCTCAAACAAATTTAGGACAAATTATTTTTAAAGATCCCTGAAATTAGCAAATAAATAACATTCGCACCGCCCTAGTTTTTATTCAGAAGTTCAATTTACCCAAAATATTTGGCTTTTAAAGTTCATTAACGATTCGACAAGTTCAATAGGTCTGTCTCTAATTGTACATAGAGATTATACAAGCTCTAACAACTATATGTTAGGAGAAGCTATAATTTTGGTAATAACAGTTAAATCATCAACAGTATCAACTGTGTTGAACATTAGCATCCTCATTTTTCAACCAACCAACCATCATAGCATTTGGATTACTATTTTAAAAATAAGTAAATTTGTAATGATCTTTAAACCTGTCACAGTAATATTTCGTTAATGCTGACAACTAAATGTTCATACGCGTTTTTAGCCTTAAAAACCAAGTAGGTGCTGGAAATAAAAAAGTCCATTGTTATAATTCGTAAGTCTGTCACTAACCGTGACGATTTCGAACAATGACGCGTGGCTCAACAATCTCAAAAAGTGCGTAAAATAATAATATGAGCGAGGCAAATCGATGAAAAAAATTGCTGGCGAAGTGAATATGCCGAAATCCACGCAAAAAAGAGTTGTGGTCGATAGCCTAAAGTGATGAAAAGGGCACAAATACCCCTTGTTAACATCTACAAGTGCTTTAAAGGAGAGAAATTACCGCGGTGTGGAACCAAGAGAGACAATAGTATCGAGGGAATATTGTCGTCTATGGAAATACAACTGTGGTTACAATCCTTAAAGGTGAATAATTATTTATTAATGTTGAAAGTTATTTTCATCTAGCCCAACGAAAATCCGCTGAGTACGAAAAGAAAAACCGTTTAGTTTGGATTAAATCCCAATTCCAACAGGTGCATACGATCGAATTTAAAAAAAAAATGGTTTGAAACTGATATTGTCTTGAGCTGGCCGTCAAGAAACCCCTACCTAAATGTCACCGAAACATTATAACTTATAAGAAAAAGTTCTTGGGGAACGACAGCCAAAGGAAAATTCCTGATTTCAAAAGAAAAATCCAGGAGATTTGGGAGTTTTGTAGATCCTTAGTCGACACTACGCTAAAGAAAATTCGTGCTGTTGTAAAGGTCAAATTAATAAAATATCATAAGCATATTCATTTATCCGAATATTTACTTGTCTTCACATTTTGTAGTTTTTGTTTCATTCCCACTTTAGTTCAACAAATTTTGAGAAAATCACTAGGGATTTTTTTTATTAAAAATTTGGCTTTATGAAGTTCCTGTCTAAGTTTTATAATCTAGAAGGCTTTGGAAATACTTGGAGATGAAAAATTATTCAGTTTCTTATACTGCTGATTATTATGATTGGTAAAAAGAAAAGCAGGACCAATAGTCCAGTATACAACGGTAAAAATAGGGTATTACCTCCGAATTATTGACACACGCCCGATTTTCATGAAAATTCAATTCAACGAGATTACTTAAAACTCGAAACTTAAATTATGTAATTATTAAAAGGGAAAATAAAAAAATTATTTGTGTATTATACAATTATACTTGATTATCAAAAATTTACATATCATCTAAAGAACTATCATCACTGTCGACTTCTTCTGTTTGGCCCGTGATCGGAGAACAATTTTGGCAACTGTTCCCAGAACATGTTCCGCATGTCGCATTACAATAGAGTCCAACTTTTCGGCAATTGCAAGTCACACCGCATCCTTTTTTGCAATTGCAAAATATCATTTTTAAAAGTTCTTTGGGTGCAGGCTGGAGAGAATTTTCATTTCTAATCCATTCCCAATCAGTTGGATTAATGCTATCATTACCAAGTCACACTTGAGTTTGTAAAAAAACTCTCTTAATGTGTCGGTCCAGAGCGTCAACTGTGGGGACAAAAGATGATAGTTTCACAGCCGTTTTCTTGTTAGTAGCCTTAACGAAGGACTCGAACCGCAAGCGCTGAAGAACAGTTAAGCCATTTACACGATCCGACAATTTTCACTGAATAATACAATTCGTTCTTTCACGATAACTTTTTTAATTTTTAATATTTTTCATCGCTCCAAAAAGCAATTTGCAGGGAATTGCAAGAGCTACAAATCAGCCTTTATAGTGGAAGGGTCTTGAATTCTTCGTTTTCGAGATTTTTAGGTTTTAAGGGCTCAAAGAAGGTGGCCCTTACACGCAAATGCAAACCAAAAAAACGTAATATTTCAGTTAATTTTTGCTCTACAGAAAAATTGAAAGTGAGCAAAAATATTATAAAAAGAAGACCTTTAATTTTGAACTCTTGCATTTTTCACGTATCTTGTTTAGTTTTTGAGTTATTTCCAAAAAAAAGGAAATTTTTTAAAAATAAAAAAAAATATTATTTCAAACTTTTTTTTAAATTTAGGCATTCTAAACCGGTCAAACTTGCAGAGCCTATTATTGGTACCTAAATAAAGTCAACTGTACATTGATTACGCTTAGTTTCTATTTTTATGGTTCAGCCATAGATTTTATTGTTGATTTTTTCTCCGAATAAATGAGATGATCATTTTATTTTCATCATAACTTCGCGAGTTTTTGAGGTACGAAAAAGCATTTTAAAGGTCTTTCCAAGCACTTTAAAAAAGGTTATATTCATTTTCTTCGAAAAATTAGTGCTTTCGCCATTATTTTACGGTTCGATTTTACTTTCCGAAAAATAAACAATTGCCTTTAGAGAGTGATAACTCGGTTATTGTTACATCTACGGTAGTCAACAAAAAACGAATCGATTCGTTATTTCAAAAGCTTTATTTTTGCTGTATTTGAGTTTTTCGATAAAATGCAAGGTTTTCGAGTTATTTATCAAAAATTGGTGAAGAACATGCACTTTTTAGATGAAAAATCAACATTTTCAATGGCAAATAACTCGGAAAATATTAATTTTTGGAAAAAACATTATAGAGCATTTTTTGCTTAGAATTCATGCCTCTATTGATTTTTGTGATTAAAATAGGTACCTTCATTCACCCTCAGGGTGAAAACACATATCGGCACTATGTAACTTTTGTTTCTTGAGCAATTTTCTTCTTACTGTTAAAATTTTACGTCAATCGGTGTATGTGTCAAGAATTCGGACTTAAAAACCGTCATATACTGAGCTACAATAATTTTCACAATTTTATAGACCCAAAGCAAACTTTATTGTAATCAATCACGAACGTCCATTATTCATTTTCAGATATCTACAGGGTCGGAAAGTACCGATGGTCCATCTGCCGTTACGTGAGAGCGATAAAGTAAGTCATAGAAATCCGTGCGATAGAGAAAGATGGCTATAATGAAGGCGTCTAATAGTCACCGCCCATTTCACCCTTCCACAAATAAGAAGTGGATCTTATTTGTGGAAGGGCGAAACGGGCGGTGACTATGAGACGCCTTCATTATAGCCATCCTTCTCTATCGCATGGATTTCTATGGCTTACTTTATCGCTCTCGCGTAACGGCAGATGGACCATCGGTACTTTCCGAACCTGTATTTCTTTTGCTTTCTAGATTTTTTTTACTGAAACAAGAAACAAAAAACTTTAAATCTACAAAAAGTATTCTTAATACAGGATGTCCGCAAATTTCTCCGACAACATTTAACTGCACATTCACTACGAAAAATAAATACGATCTACGAAAAAAAAAGTTAAATAAAAATTTTCTGATTCTTCAGTTTACAGGCCTTGAAAGTTGTCAAAATAAAAGTACTTTAATTAATAACTTCATAACCCTTTTACCGATAGCGTTAAAATTTTATACATTTATTTGGACTATTATGGCGTATTATTTCTTAAAACTTTAGTCAAACCGATATACTGAAAGTGGTTAAATCTCTTCGACAACTGAATTAATGAGAAAACATGTTAATTTTTTTCTAACTTTATTTCACGACTTGTTACAAGAATTCCTCTGTTGACGTTTCCGTGGCTTCAACAAGCAGACCAAAGTCAATATCAGTCAAAGTTGCCTTGGCTGTTAATAGATCTAAAAACGTATCCAGCGGAGACAAGTGATCACTCGATGGAAAAGCAGTTAATCCTAAAAATTTGAAAATAATTAATATCAAAGTATTCAAAACCGTAATAATTCTTGCCTCGAAAACCCTTGTGCTTCTGTGTTCCTTGAATCCTACCAGTGGGATGACCGGCAACTCCCGAGAGAATATTTAGAGAATGCTCCCTAGCTCTCAGCATTAAACTAATGGGATGGTTCCACTGGTTGAGAAGCCTTTTGGCCCTTGATCGAGGCAGTATCGTCAGCAGATTTAATTTGTTTTGGATACCAGTCTTGCTGTTATCAATATCTGAAATAAATTACTGACATCAAGAGAATCACCAAAAATCAAAGCGAACAGTAATCATAAACCTCACCCACCTGCCATGATTATCTTCATGACGTCCACGTGTAGCTCAAACACATTTCTTTTCACGTACTGCAAAAACATATCATAATTCAAGGTTTTGTATCCCAGGAATGTAAAGAAAGACGTAAAACCTTGTGGCAGAGGAAAAGCAATTGATTCTACGGCTAAATAATACTTCTCTAAGATCGTGTACAGTACAAATCGCCTTTCTTCAGGCAGTTGATTGCTGGAAAACCATTTTGACTTATTACACAGTCATTGAAAAAATATAGATACAAAAAATTAACACATGAGTAAGAAAAAATTAAAGAGATGGAATAACTACGTTGTATAACTTTAGGTTATAAATGATTGAATCATTGTTTTCAAGAGACAAATGTCTACCTGTTTCAGCATTTTTCTTAAAAACGACAAACTTACACATAGACAAAACCTTTATCTAGTTCCCATCTCGGTTCATAAGTTCCTGCCTTGCAAAGCAACTGACAAAGTTGCCTCGACTGATCTAGTTGGGCTGTAATATATCTTGTAGCAACCGCATGTACGTGCATGGGAGACTGACTCTGCCACTGAAACCTGTTCATCTTATTCTCTGCGCTTTGCTTTAATAGATGCATATTCAGTTCCCTTAAATTCTGAAAAAATACAATCACCATACAAAAGTTGAATGAAATTGTTTCAGTCGTTTTCTTTCAATAAAAAGGAAGAATACACCGTAACACTCAAAAATTAAGCGCTTCCGAACATACAGGTACGGAAAGTCCCCATGGTCCATTTGCCGTTACGTGAGAGCGATAAAGTAAGTCATAGAAATCCGTGCGATAGAGAAGGATGGCTATAATGAAGGCGTCTCGTAGTCACCGCCCGTTTCGGCATTCCACAAATAAGATCCACTTCCACTTGTAATTCAGAGACCGGTGGTCATCTTTGTTTTCGTCGTTTGGCTTTTCTTTAATAGATGTCACTACTTATACAATTCCGACTCCCGTATTCCGATATGTTAATACAATCCGTTAACAGAGGGCAGCACAATTTCTCTAAGATGAGATTTTTTTGGAATTGGGGAAAGAGGGAATTTTGCTTTATATTTCTTGGGATTTTTAAGTCATTTTAAAAAGTATACTTAAATAACAACTGAATGAACTTTAAATGCAGCTGTACTATACTCCATTTGAATAACTTCTCAGTAGAGGAAACAAGGTCACTAGATTTACAAACAGAGGTATCTACCAGCTACTGTAAAAAGTTTTCTTTGTTACGCGTTGTGCTGCCCTCTGTTAACGGATTGTATTAACATGTGGGAATACCGAAGTCGGAATTGTATAAGTAGTGACATCTATGACAGAAAAGGCATACGACAAAAACAAAGATGACCACCGGTCGCTGAATTACAAGTGGAAGTGGACCTTATTTGTGGAAGGGCGAAAAGAGCGGTGACTATAAGACGTCTTCATTATAGCCATCCTTCTCTATCGCACGGATTTCTATGACTTACTTTATCGCTCTCACGTAACGGCCGATGAACCATGGGGACTTTCCGAACCTGTATATTCATAGGAACTTTTTTCATTAATTCAGGGAGCAGAATCCGTCATTAAAATTTGTCCAAACATTTTTTATTTATATGTAGGGTGGGCCATTTTAATCTATGTACCCTTTCTCCGTACCTACGCGAGATACGGAACAATGGTTTAGACAAAAGTTGTTCAGGACAATGGGAGTCACCTATCAGTGCAACTAGCTTTGTCCTTGAGATTAATTTTCAAGGTGATTTGTAAGCCAGTGTTTTTTTAATTAGGAACCTCTATTTTTGACACCGGATTCGAAAAGGGCGGGAAATTTTACATCCGAAATGATATTTTTAAGTTTATCTTTGTGACCTCCAGAAGGTCAATTCAAGGTCAAATGCTAAAAAACTGACTGATAGCTGTTTGAGTTTGATGGCGGAATAAACGTAACCGACTTTAACAATGTTGACCTTGAGGTAATTTTCAAGGTCATTTGAATGTTAATGTTTTTTTTTAATGGAAAACTTTGTCTTTGATAACGTATCAAAACAAAAGTGAAAAATGTAACGTCAGAATTGATATTTTAATTGTTGTTATTTTGACCTTGAGAAGGTCAAATGTTGAAAATTTGCTTGTTAGCTGTTTATTTAATTTTTTGGGCAGATTTAACGTTGTGAACGTACCTGTATGTAAAAGGTAGAGCAAACTCAAATTCGAAAACGACCTTGACCTTAAGATCAATTTTCAATTCCTTATGAAGGTCCTCATGCTTTTTTGACCTTACTGAACTTACCACTGATATTATATGCTCCTGTTTACTGGCAGTACAATTGTCAACCTCAAAAAACGGCAAAGACTCGTTTTGACTCCTCTTCCCGCACTGGTTATTCAGGAAATCGTTCAGTGCAGACGACGCACCGCCGCTGGGAGACATTGGCGTGCTGGATCTTGACAAAATTTCTGGCTGAAAAAAGGAACTTGTCTAAAAAATATCTGGGAGTTATAAATTTACACCCACCTGGTAACAAACCAGAGACACAGTCAGTTTTTCCACAACCTGACTTGGCTTAAACCTCTGAGCTCCTTTGGAGACTTTAGCGAGTTGGTCCCACAGTTTGACCCAGATGTCGCTCCTGTAAGGTACTATGCGTTGCTGGGGAGAAAGCAGCATCATCGAGGCGTTCCACAAGACGTCCTGAGATAGACATATCATGTGATTGTCTAACTCGACCTCGATGTCAGATCCGATACGTAGGGATGTTATCGGTAGCAAGTTAATCAGTTTGTTTGCATCTGAGGGCAGGTTTCTTTGAACTGAGGCATAAGACGTTCCTATCAGATATTCCTTCAGCATTTGCGGGAATCCTAATGTAAATGGTCTCTCGGCTTGCCATGAGATCAACTAAAACGATTTTTAAGAATTTGTTGGAAGCCCAATAAGGGCCGGACTAAGGGTAGGGCGCCATTAAAGTGATATCCATATTTCTATCAGTATGCCAATTATTAAATAGTTTTACCAGGAAATTTAATTTTAAAAATAATTTTACTTTAACAAATTTTTCGAAAAAATAACGGTTTTTGAGAAAATCGGGAATTTGTGAAACAGCGCCACTACTAATTGAATAGGACAAAAGTAAAGTATGCACTTTTACGACTAATAGACTATGATTTCATGTGTCATTTCTGACGTTTACAGAGACTGCACATTACCGCGTACTATTCCCTCGTCTGCCGAGCCTGCTCTGTGTCGGAAGAGTTATGAAACACCCTGTACACAGAGTGAATCGTAAATGTGTACACACAGTAGCAATACAGTTTACTGCGTAGAACATTTAACTAATATCTTTAGGAAAAAGTCAAATTTATAATAAATATGTATGTTTTTTTTATAGGAAACTTGTTGAGAGCCGCTGACTTCACTGTAGTATTTACGCATAACGTAGATCAGCTATACAACGTTACCGCTGTCAAACTGAACTCTTATACTGTAAAAGGTAAAAAAAAGTTAAATAAATAAGCACATTTGAAGACAATACATCAAAGAAACTCACAAATGTCTTCATAAGTGTTTATAACCTGTTTCTGACCCTATTAAACTTATATTTACCCATAAATCACCAACTATAGTCCAACCAAATTACATTTGGGGGGTTGAAAAGTTATGAAAAATTGTATCATTGGGATTTCTGGCGAAAGTTGACGTCAAACAAAAAAGTATCCAATACAAAAGTTGTAGATCATGCAAAAATCTACAACTTTTGTAGAGGTCACTTTTTAACATAACCTCAAAATTTTTGAGAAAAATGCGAAAAACAGTTTTTTTCTGATTTTTCGTTTTTTATTTCTCATTTCCGCAAAAATAATTTAATTTTGACGAAACTTGGTGAAAGTATACCTTTCTCTGTCTTAAATAACCTCAATAGTTTTTAGATAAAAAAAATCAATAAGTTTCTGAGATACCTATTAATTTTTTTCGGCCTGAAACACTTTTTTTTCAAAGAAAAATTCTACTTAAAAAAATCGTCGTACAGAGTTCTGCCGGTAATAATTTTTTTCGTTTTGACATATACTTTTTGGTGAAATAAAAAAATCTGTAATAACAGTTCAAAAACATGCTCAAAAATACAAAAAAATAAAAAATGACTTGCAACAATTAATTTTTCAGTTATTGTTGATAATTTGTTTAAATTAAAAAACATTCAAAAACTGATTACACCATTCAATTCTACGGAAAAAAATAAAAAAAACTGTGTGATTGTTTGATCCAAAACTTTATTTTTGTACTGTATTGCTATAAACATCTAATCGAATTACAAATTATCTCTGGATGATTTGAGATTTCAGCAATACAAAGTATTAACTGCAAAGTCTATGTACCTACTGTTGACGAAATCTGAAATCCCGAAATTTTGCAAAATCGTTTAAATCGTTTTATTTTTTTTTGGCTTTATTTGAAAACGAATTTTAAATAAATTGCATATTTACATTGCCACTTTTTTCGCTCTATCGAATGGGGTCAACATTTTTGTAATCCGACGTTTCGTCTTCGAGGGGATATCATTAGATTATTTTTTTTAAATATATCGTTGCTATTTTTATGACAAAATCTAGTCATTTTTAATTCTGTATTAAATGATATTACTATTGTAATCGCTTAAAAAGATTTTTAGCTATCATTAAAATTTTTTCCTGAGTATGGCTCTGAACGCTTTCAAAATCACCTGTATCTATTGGAGGAGAAAGAAAGAGAGGAGAGAATAAAAGTCAATACAGCACAAAATATCTAACAATTTTTTTTAATCCATAATTTCAAAAGTTGTACCTAATAAAAAAATAATACAAATTTATGAAATATTTTATTATTTCTAATTAGTATTGCTAACAGTAGTAAAAATTTTTTGTATATTTTGTGCGGTATTGCCTTTTATACTGTTATGACTTCATCCAATAGATATTTTGAAAGCGTTCAGAGCCGTACTTACAGTTAAAACAAGCTAAAAACTTTTTAAGCGATTACAATAGTAATATCCTCTAATTCAGAATTAAAAATGACTTAAGATTTTATCATAAAAATAGCAGCGACGTATTTGGAAAAATTAACCCGATGATGGCCCCTCGAAGATGAAACGTCGGATTGCAAAAATGTTGACGCCATTGTATAGAGCGAAAAAAGTGGCATTGTAAATATGTAATTTAGTTTTCAAATAAAGCCAGAAAAAATTAAACAATTTTGCAAAATTTAGGGTTTTTCCGGATATCTCCTTAACTACCCGGAATTTTAAAACTTTCTAAACAGCATATTGTTAGGTATAAAAAAACACAACTTTTTTCTAATCTGAGCCACTCCGTATCTCTTACCGTTTCCTAGATGCTAATGCTATCCCATCCTTATCTTGGACACACTGTATATCTATNTTTTTTTCTGATTTTTCGTTTTTTATTTCTCATTTCCGCAAAAATAATTTAATTTTGACGAAACTTGGTGAAAGTATACCTTTCTCTGTCTTAAATAACCTCAAATGTTTTTAGATAAAAAAAAAATCAAGAAGTTTCTGAGATATTAATTTTTTCGGCCTGAAACAATTTTTTTTCAAAGAAAAATTCTATATTAAAAAAATCGTCGTACAGAGTTCTACCGGTAATCATTTTTTTCGTTTTGACATACACTTTTTGGTGAAATAAAAATATCTGTAATAACAGTTCAAAAACATGGCTCAAAAATGCAAAAAAAATAAAAAATTACTTGCAACAATAAATTTTTCAGTTATTGTTGACAATTTGTTTAAATTAAAAAACATTCAAAAACTGATTACACCATTCAATTCTACGGAAAAAAAATAAAAAAAAACTGTCTGATTGTTTGACCCAAAACTTTATTTTTGTACAGTATTGCTATAAACATCTAAGTCGAATTACAAATGCACAAATGATAAATTATCTCTGGATGATTTGATATTTCAGCAATACAAAGTATTAACTGTAAAGTCTATCTGAAATCCCGAAATTTTGCAAAATCGTTTATATCGTTTTATTTTTTTTCTGACTATTTGAAAACGAATTTTAAATAAATTGCATATTTACATTGCCACTCTTTTCGCTCTATCCAATGGCGTCAACATTTGTGTAATCCGACGTTTCGTCTCGAGGGGCCATCATCAGATTAATTTTTTTAAATATATCGTTGCTATTTTTATGACAAACTCTAGTCATTTTTAATTCTGTATTAGATGATATTACTCTTGTAATCGCTTAAAAAGGTTTTTAGCTATCATTAAAAATTTTACCTGAGTACGGCTCTGAACGCTTTCAAAATACCTGTATCTATTGGAGGAGAGAGAGAGAGAGAGGAGGAGAGAATAAAAGTCAATACAGCACAAAATATCCAACAATTTTTTTTAATCTGTAATTTAAAAAGTTGTACCTAATAAAAAAATAATACGAATTTATGAAATATTTTATTATTTCTAATTAGTATTGCTAACAGTAGTAAAAAATTGTTGGATATTTTGCGCAGCATTGACTTTTATACTGTTATGACTTCATCCGATAGATATTTTGAAAGTGTTCAGGGCCGTACTTACAGTTAAAACAAGCTAAAAACTTTTTAAACGAATACAATAGTAATATCCTCTAATTCAGAATTAAAAATGACTTAAGATTTTATCATAAAAATAGCAGCGACGTATTTGGAAAAATTAACACGATGATGGCCCCTCGAAGATGAAACGTCGGATTGCAAAAATGTTGACGCCATTGTATAGAGCGAAAAAAGTGGCATTGTAAATATGTAATTTATTTTAAAATTCGTTTTCAAATAAAGCCAGAAAAAATTAAACAATTTTGCAAAATTTCGGGTTTTTCCGGATATCTCCGGAACTACCAGGAATTTTAAAACTTTCTAAACAGCATATTGTTAGGTATAAAAAAAACACAACTTTTTTCTAATCTGAGCCACCCCGTATCTCTTACCGTTTCCTAGATTCTAATGCTATCCCATCCTTATCTTGAACACACTGTATATCTATGAATTCATCAAACTTTAAAAAAAATAAGTATAATAATCAATCCTACGGAAAAAAAATATTATTTATTTTATTTATTCACTATTCGACTTATGTTTATAGCAATACTGTACAAAAATAGTTTTGGGTCAAACAANTTGTATAGAGCGAAAAAAGTGGCATTGTAAATATGTAATTTATTTTAAAATTCGTTTTCAAATAAAGCCAGAAAAAATTAAACAATTTAGCAAAATTTCGGGTTTTTCCGGATATCTCCAGAACTACCCGGAATTTTAAAACTTTCTAAACAGCATGTTGTTAGGTATAAAAAAACACAACTTTTTTCTAATCTGAGCCACCCCATATATTTTACCGTTTCCTAGATCCTAATGCTATCCCATCCTTATCTTGGGCACACTGTATATCTACGAATTCATCAAACTTTAAAAAAAATTAGTACACTAATCGATCCTACGAAGAAAAAGTTATTATTTATTTTATTTATTCACTATTCGACTTATATTTATAGCAATACTGTATAAAAATAGTTTTGGGTCAAACAATGAGACAGTTTTTTTGTATTTTTTCCATAGAATTGAATGGTGTAATCAATTTTTTAATGTTTTTTAATGTTTTTTAATTTAAACAAATTATCAACAATGACTGAAAAATTTAATGTTACAAGTAATTTTTTATTTTTTTTGCATTTTTGAGCATGTTTTTGAACTGCTTATTACAGATTTTTTTATTTCAAAACGAAAAAAATGATTACCGGCAGAACTCTGTACGACGATTTTTTTAAGTTGAATGTTTCTTTGAAAAAAAAGTGTTTCAGGCCGAAAAAAATAAATATCTCAAAAACTTCTGGATTTTTTTATCTAACAAAATTTGAGGTTATTTAAGATAGAGAAAGGTATACTTTCACCAAGTTTCGTCAAAATTAAATTATTTATGCGGAAATGAGAAATAAAAAACGAAAAATCAGAAAAAAAAACTGTTTTTCGCATTTTTCTCGGAAATTTTGAGGTTATGTTAAAAAGTGACCTCTACAAAAGCTGTAGATTTTTGCATGACCTACAACTTTTGTATTGGATATATTTTTGTTTGACGCCAACTTTTGCCAGAAATCCCAATGATACAATTTTTCATAACTTTTCAACCCCCTAAATCAACCCTCCGCCGCCCCTGCTCACGCATTTATTTATTTTTTTCGTTTATTATAAGCCCCTTTACCATTTCCACTTATAAAAGTCCAGGTAACAATTTTCTTTTTTTTTCCCTCTAAATGAGTTATTTGGATCGGTCTACTATTCCTATATACCCATATAAATATTGAGTTTTTATTGAGATTCTTGTTTTTTGTAAATTTATGGCATTTAAAATTAAGATGAAAACTGTTCTGGTTATTTTTTTAATTAATTGAAAAGTTCTTGCAGTTTTAACAATATAACTGGTCCGTCATCTTTGGGATGTCATCTTTGGGAGTCCGCCATATTGGATTTAGAATGATATCACTTAGCTAACCATGCAATCCATGCATTGTAATCAAAACTAAAATTTCAGCTCAATCTGTTGGGGATAACTGTTTTAAAATTCAGTTGCAAGATTTGATCCATACTAACAAAGCAAGTTAAATAAAAGTTTACATCTCCGTAAATACTGGTATTTTTAAGAAATGATTTTCACTTAATTCATTTACATTACGAATTATCCGCAGGCGCAATACGAGTATATGTACAGATTTAAGATTCACCCTATATCAGATCGATGCAGTTTACCTCAGATGCGCTGCTTATGTCATCAGAATGCAGGATGAGATAGTGAAGGATCGACAACTTGTTTTCTAAAAGCGTATCACTTTTAAAAGTTTCCACTAGTAAGGAAGTTGGTACGTTTATGTCTATTAAATCCAGGGTGGCTAAATTCACGACATATTTGATGTCCATCGACACAACAGGCGCTAAACACAACAAATGTGTTTCAACATCTGTTATGATGGGCTTCACTGTAATGTGACAACATGGCTCGTGCATTAAACCAATATCCAGAAGGTGGGTACAGATTTCGGGGATGAAAATGAGCAGATGACTCCCTAGAAGGAAAACTATAAGTTAGCAATCTAAGATATGAACAGAATAAACATCACCATTCAATGTAAACAGCGGCCTAATTTTCTTCGCTCTGTTCCACGGTATTTCCGGTATAACGCAATGTATCACACAACTTTGATGCAAGACTGTTACCGAATAAGCAAAATGTATCGGGTTCGTGTCGTCGTCGTTCAACTCCACGACTGGTTGTATGGGCTAGAAATTAACGAGCAATTTTTTACGTCGTTTCTATTTAAAAAAAGGCGTACCTGGTACAGATAATGATGGCAGATACACACAAATCCATTTGAATCCGTAAGGACGACGAGATCCAAAGCACAATCGTGTATTCTCAACGGGACCGGATCATCTTCGTAGATGAAGCACGATCCGTGAAGTGAAGAAAAGTGGGGCAAATTCAACGGTATGTTTAACTGAAAAAAAGTTTTGTTTCCTGAGATGAGTGTAATATACAAAGAGACTAGAATACCGGAATCGCTACTGATAACTTTACTGAAACCGAGAATTTGTTGGGTGTGTGTTGTGTTTTATTAAAATTAATTTTATAAGAAAATTTAGGTAGTATTTAGTAAAATATATTATCTATCTAGAGCTTAATGTGTGTACCTACCACTGTTTCATGGGGCAATTCGTCATTAAATTGTAATCCAGACAAGGTGGGTGTGACTTTTGTTCCTGTATCGTCAAGGACTTCCTCCTCGCCTTCTACCAAACACCTACCTCGTTTTCTGTTGTGGATGTAGTATAAAGTTTGTTGTAACGGGTCCCACTGGGCCCACATAAACATTCTTACCAAAGATTCGTACATAAAACCGTCTTTGTCTAATTCTCCATCGGGAGTCTTGATCTGGTATTGCAGTATACCTTAAAGAAAAAAACTAGGGCGCTTCAAATTTAAAGAGCGTCGGAAAAGGTTTGTTGCTTTCGTCAAAACAAGACGGGTAAAAAATAAGGGAAGGTCTTTGAAAAGCTAAACAATTAATAACATTAAAGTAGATAACATTTCTTAAGGACGAAAACAGCAAATCCCTTTAAAATCTTAAATAAGTACCTATTTTTACACTTTTATGACCGTTTAGAATTTTTTTAAATTTTTCTACATTTTCATATGAACAATTATTTATTGCCCAGGAAATTTTCTATGCAACTGGCAAAATATTGCACACTTAAAAACTACGTCGTAACCCCTTACCCCTTGCTTTTCAGCCAAATACGACAGCATTCTACCGTGTAGATTCTGAGATAAAGAATCGTAAAGTTAGGTAATAATAATTTATAGCTTACGTAATCGTGAATTCGAGAAAAAAAATGGTTTTATAGCTAACTACAAGTACTTTCAATATCCATTTAGTGCATTTTCGGCAGATAAAAGCTTAATGAAAGAAAAGAAAAATCAAGAAAGGTACCGTGGTTACTGGAATTTCTCGGCAGAGCGGAAATTGGGACGACTGAGAGCAGCTGTGCTGCCGCGCGCTGCATGGGTTTCAAAATGCGTATGCTCGATAAAATATGACTTTTCTCGGGAACGGTAGCGCTCATCAAGATGAATTTTTTTTAATTTGATATGGCAAAATAAGAGGAATACGAATATTTTTTTGCATTCGATTGTCGATTGCGTAGAAAATTCCCTAGGCAATAAATAATTGTTTATAGAGGAATACGTTGAAAATTTAAAAAAAAATTCTAAATAGTTATAAAAGTGTAAAAATAGGTATTTTTAGTATTGATCATTGTTTACTATGACAACAAGTATTTCTAAAAAATTGTGTGCCCTTTCTATGTCGAAAAACGGGTCATTTTTCGTTCTTTTTGTATGTTTGTTGTTCCCCTGAACTTAACAATGGTTTTTTGAAACTTGGATTTTTATTCTACATAATATTTGCGATTTTGTACAACAAAATAGGTGACTTCAAACACAAACGCCAAAGCCTACTGTTACTGCTCTATCGCCTGGACTATTAATAAAATTGTAAATATTGATAAATTTTTACAAGGTATGCAATATCAGCATTCTGATTAAATTAAAGGGTAAACTAAGTGAAATACTAACATTTTGAAAAAATTTTTCATTAAAACGTTACTTTGAAATTCAAAATTCCTCAAATTTGTTACCAAATACATTAAAATAATACGAAACACCTTTAAAATATTTAAAAAACCACAGAATACACCAAAATAAAAACCTCAATATACATCGAAAACTTCGATATACCTCGAAAATCTCGATATATCTCGAAAACTTCGATATATCTCCAAAAACCTTGTTATACGTTAAAATTTCCGAAGTATTTCTAATGCTATTTTGACGTATTTTGCTGTTTTTGTGTATTTTTATTAAGTTAGACGGTCCAACGTATCTTGTGTTCTAAAACTCTAAAATCCTTTCGATGTAGTTCAATATATTTTATAAAAGATTTTGAGCTTTTAGAAGGACTCTAGTCATTCGATGTCTGCGTATTTATTTGAAGTGTAGCACACTGTATATTTTCAAATATACTTACATTCTTGGTGGATGAAAATTAAAAACTTAACAGGTTGATTTTCCGATAAAATAGACTGCTTGGGATACAGAAACTGCACCATTATCTGTTTGCACCTGCCAAGTTCTAAATCGCACACGTCATTATAATCATCGTTGATCCTGTACAGTTTCGGTTTATAAACGTATTCCTGATCCCCATTATTTTCTTTAACAACGAAAGCTAAAATGGTCTTATGGCTATTGACAGATGCCTGTATACAGTTTACTTTTTCGTTAAATGAGTAAACAGGTGTGAGTTCATTTTCTTCGTAAGAATATAAACCGATGCATGTGCGTGTCTGTCCATCTTTGTTAGATTGGACCCAGCTAAACAGAAAGGTACCATCACGCTCCTGGCCTAGCAATCGCCATTCATTGATTTCTTCTGAAAAAAAAAAATTGAGTGAAGTTTAAAAGAAATCTATTAGTTCTAAGAAATTTTTATGTTTATTCGTTCAAAATAGTTTTCCGATCTTAGCTTTTATTTGTTGCGTTTATATTTATCAAATTTACAATGATTTGAAATAATTTCATCGTTAAATGGACATAACTCCTCAAAATAGTAACATATTCATGAAACTAAAAGTGCAAAACTTATTTTGTCCCCAAAATAATTTCAAATTTCAATTAGGAGTGCCTATACTCCAGTAACTGCTTTACACAAACAATTTTGTGCTATTATTAAAAACCATGACCCCCTAAAAACGATACACCACTGGTATCTAAGCACAAAACGTCACAATCGTCGCGCTATCGGTTGCGATGCCGATCATGCGCAACCACGTTCACGTACTCGACCGCGTACTAAGAAATCGATAACGTCTGTTGATAATAAAGAGTTTTGATGCAATATTGTGCAATGTATCCAGTATACACTTCAATAATCATTAATAGAAACTATTTATATCGTTAAATACACATAACTTACCCCCGTTAGTTCTTTCTGATAACAGCGAGTATAATTTTGAGGCCAAGTTATCCACCGACACCATATCTGCTTTCACTGCGCTTTGTATTCGATGGGAGAAAGTGGGGAAATTCCGCGAGCAGAATAATGATATCTTTACATAAAAAATAATTACAGATAAAAGTTATATAACTGCTTGGTCTGGGAGAAATGAAGTGGAAACGAATTAAAGCAGCCACTGACAAATCCCATTGTTTCTCGACGCAAATACATAAGTATCTCAATTTCTGATGGTGTAGAAATATGTTTTCTCTTTCATTAGAATTTAAAAATAAGAGTTAATATAATTACGTGGAAAAAGTTTGTCAAATTTTAGGTAGGATGTTCTAAATCGATGTAATACGATAATATACACATTTGCGTTCATAATTTGCACAATAATTTGTTTGTTTTATTTACTGACCGTACACAATGGATAAAGTCAAGATTGTGTAGGTATTCAGTTGAGTTTTCATGTACTTCTTTAATATCGCAAGTAAATTCCAAAAACTGTATGTTTAGATTAAAATAATAATTTGAAAATTAGTTGTTTTTGGAATAAAATATCCACAAGTATATCTCCACCACTGGTTGCGCAAGAGTTTTAATATTAGTATTTTATGAAAACTTGACCTAATCTAATGTCTAAATGAGTATTTTTGGATTTTTAAAACCCTGTGTGTCTGGAAAATGGTTTTGAAATAAGTTTATTCGCTAAAGTACTACCTGCCTATTATTTTTGGTTGATGCTCGCTTCCAAAATCTGACAAATTAGAAAACAGTGATGGGGACATGAGCAATAGCGCTTTAATTAAAAAAAAACAAAGAAATACCTACGGCATTTTTTAACTATGCGTATCGATTTTGCATCGACTTCTTATGCGTATGAGTATAGGACCATCTTGGCAAACTAATTTGTTATTTAAGTTACTTTTTAAAAGTCGTACTTGTCGCGCAAATGTACCTAATACGTTTAGTTCCAAATTTCCATTGAGAAAATTTAAAAAAATAATTTTTGTAAACTTGTCTCCCTGTAATCTGATAAGGGAGCCTATTTGAAAAAATAATGATCATATGACAAAATAAATATGTCTGGCATTCATAATAAAAAACATAGTAGGGAAGTAAATAAAAACTAAGTTGTTTAGACTTAAAAAAATACGAAGGCACCACCAGGAGGTATGAAATACAATTAAAATTATTTAAACATAAGCATCCCAAAATATATCAGTCTGTCACTATCGATCGAGATAATGTAGTTTTAGCAGAACATGTCTGCTAATTCTGTTAGGTTTCGTCTCATTAAAACGCTGCTCAAATATGTATTTCTTTAATTTTCTAAACATTATCACAATGTTTTGTGGTATCACACATACATTATAAACGACGCCATATTCTTCACTTCCCTATTACCATTGAACACTGAACCAAAAAATGTATCACTGATCACGCAATAACAGAGTTGTGCGTCTTGGAATTCACTTAATTTGCGAAAACTGACCGAAGTCAAGTGAACGTTCATTTTGTGTTCATACGTTTCATTTTTCATTCATTGGGAGCGCGAGTGACTGATGTCGAATGAAAAAATCCAACATCGCTGGATTGGTTCACTAATGAATTCATTCATCATTGATTCATTTTGTGTTTAAACGTTTCACTTTAAATGGAAGATGCTGAATGAAAGACAGATAATAATAAAAAGTGAATCGTCTGATATCACCTTAATGCAGATTTTCTATAAAATAGTTAGTTTGAAACTTAAATAACTTTGTTGTAAAGAAATTTGTAATTTGCCGCTTTTGAACAAGTGGCATCGTAAATTGCAAATTTCTATACACCAAAAAGTAATTCAAATTTCAAACTAACTCTATTTCATAGAAAATCTGCGTTAAAATGGAGGAAAGTCTGTTATTTATGCATTAATTCATATTTAGACAAATTGTGTAATAAAATATATAAAAATGTATTGCTGGTTGCCTATTTGCTACAGAGCCCTCTTAATCGGAATACAAAAAAATGGAACATTCTGAAACTAGATCACCCTGTATATCGAAGAGGGATCCTATTTGAAGAAATGATCACATGTAAATCCTATTTATTTTAAAAAATAAATGCAACGGGAAGCAAATATCCAAAAAATTAAAATAAAACAAGATTAATATTCGAAGAAAATAATTCTAACAAACATTTCTTGAAGTCTGTCCATTTTAAACAGCTGGAAACATAAAAAAATTGCAGAATAAAGAAAGTTCAGAGAAAAAAAAATGGGAGAAATAAACCACTAAAAAATTTAAATAAAACAAAATTTTCATACACATTTTTTTATATTCACCTCCAGTACATTTGAATTAGTTAATAATAGCATTAAGAATGTAGTAACGGAACACGAGACTATAAAGTTACAATAAATGCCATAAATAAGTATAAAAAATTAACAAATCTAAGCACGGGTCAACTTCGTTAAGTAACGCTTCACATAAATCGACTGCGCGTCGCTTTCCAGTCTCGACAAAGCCGCCACGATCGGAACCATCTGCGCGGTGTGGGTCTCGTAGTTGGTACCCGCCGCCTTCCTTTTCTGCCCGTACACGACTTTCCCGTCGAAATCGTCGTGGGGAACTTGTATGTCCGGCCCGATCTGTTGAATCGTCACGTTTAGGTGTTCCTCGATGTCCGCTAAATACTGAAAAACAAAAAAAATGTTCGTATTAAACTGCAGTTGTCGTATCGTCGAAATAAGTTACCTGCGGCTCGTTATACCAAATGCAGCAACCTTTCTGATCGGTAAGGTTGGTGTTCCAGCAGTTCCTTCCTCTGGTTTTGCACCACTCTCCGTGGTACCAAACCTATACGAAAGGCAAGAGGGTTATTAAGTAATTATGGTACAAAAATGTATATCGTCTACCTTTTCCGGGACGGTACTGACTAAACTAATAGCTAAACCCATCCTCTCCGCTCGACCCACGCGACCAATTCTATGCACGTAGTTGGATTTTTCGTCGGGCAGAGTTACGTTAATCACTGAAAAAAAAAAAAGTTTATGCGGCATACTGTAACCGTCTATAATACAGGGCGTAATTTTAAGTGAGGGTCAGTTTTTTTAAGGGTAATAGTACGTGTTTCCCTGAATACAACTAACACCCTTCGCTTCTTCACCCGTTGACCCGCACCATCTCCCTGCACGTGCACTGTAGATTGCCTACAATTCATGTATTTGTAATACATAATTGCAGTGGCAATGAACGATTGGAACTACTTTAGTGTCAAAATCATAGAACTCTGGATAGAAAAAAGATAAAAAGGTTTAGCAAGCGGTATTTTAAAGGTAAAAGGATAACCTTTTAGGGAAAAATATCGAAAATGCGGTCAATTTATTAGGCTGCTCTCAGGAAACGTTTAAACCTCGGTTTTTCTCCAATTTTTTTCGATTTATTCGAATGCCACTATTTTTCATCATCGGACTATTAAAAAATACAATTTCTTTCAGAAAGTAGATTAAAAAATCTTCAATTTCCATTTTGATAAAATTTATTTGACCCATTATATCTTGAGTGATTGGCATTCGAAAAGTTCAGTGTTCATAAAGAGTGACCACAATGTTAGCCTATTTTCTCACCCTTGCCAGAGACCTTAAAAAAACCTAAAAATATTCTGCATATGTCAAAATATTGGTAATGAAAAATCGAGATGAGCATATTTTTTAGTTTTTCGAAAAATGTTGAAAATCACCCCTAATTAGGGGTTGAAATGATGACGCAAAACTGAAATATATGAATAATAACAATAAGAATAAATTATTATGGAATATGGAAACCCAATATGGAAAAACTAAAAAATTATTTGAAAAATCAAGATTTTTCAAATATTTTTTGATTTTTTATATTTAGGGGATGATTTCGCCCCCTATGAGGGTTGATTTAAAAAAAAAATTTTGGAATAATCAGGTACAAGTCAGCTTAATCTTTCTGATCAGAAAAGTAAGATCTATTATAAAATATTCGACAGTTTTTTATATCGCTATGATATTTTCGTATGTTATCACGGGGGTTGTTCACACCCTTTGGGTGGTTTTCTTATAGATACTAGTGAGAAGTACACGATTTGAATTTCTAATAATTTAGAATATCCTAGTACTTTCTCCCAAATTTTTCAAATAATTTTTGATTTTTTTCGTATTTAGGGGAGAATTTAAGCCCCATAGAGAATTTAAGGGGTGGACTTACAACTATACCACGCCCTCATTAATCATGAAAATAAATTATTTCCTATTTGTAAGATTTTATTTTATAGAAAATATACAATAAGAATTGCTTTAATTCTTATTGATATTATTCATATATTTCAGTTTTGCGTCATCATTTCGATTTTCGACATTTTTCGAAAAACTAAAAAATATGCTCATCTTGATTTTTCATTACCAATAATTTGACATATGCAGAATATTTTTAGGATTTTTTTAAGGTCTCTGGCAAAGGTGAGAAAATAGGCTAAAAATATGCTGGTTTGCGGTCACTCTTTAGTTTCTAACAGTGTTATATCAAATTAATTTGTCCGTTTTCATTCAAGTTCATTAAAAAATGTTGGATAATTTATTAAAGTTTTAGACTGAAATACACAAATGTTTGGTTTTTAAAGATTTTTTTGGACTTCGCTTAACTTTTACTTAAAAGGTGTCTCAAAAAATCTAAATATTTCGTTATAGCAATGGATATTTATCACAAGATTGAAGCATGAATATGTTTTTTTGCAGGGGTGATAGTTTTAGAGGAAAGATAACCTGACCTTACCTCATAATCGAGTTCAAAATTTTTTTCTCTGAAATAGTCCAAAAAATCTTTAAAAACCAAACATTTGTGTATTTCAGTCTAAAACTTTAATAAATTATCCAACATTTAATGTATACTTTAATAAAAATATTTTTCTAAATGAACTTGAATGAAAACGGACAAATTAATTTGAAACTAAATTTATGAACACTGAATTTTTCGAATGCCAATCACTCAAGATATAATAGGTCAAATAAATTTTACTGAAATGGAAATTGAAGATTTTTTTAATCTACTTTCTGAAATACAAATATATGAATTGTAGGCAAGTTACAGTGCATGAGCAGGGAGATAGTGTGGGTCAACAGGTGAAAAAGCGAAGGGTGTTAGTTGTTGTTCCGCATTAGAACACAGTGCATCTAACTGTGAATTTGAATGTTTTTCATCATTATTAAATTCCAAACGAACTCCGTATCCTGAAGTCCACGTAGTTAAAAGTGGCAGGTTACGCATTTAAGAGATTATGCGTGCTTTGAATGCCAATTCGCTAACATTGAAAGGGAACAAATTGAAAGAATTTTTCTAAATATCATGTAAGTAAACAGCGGTAGGGTTCGAAACTTACTAAAAAAAGATTAAAACTTTTATGTTTCCAGCACAGTGGTTAACACATGGAGTGATTAATATAATATTATAGAAAAACTTTATTTCTTAAATAATACATCTAACATCTAACAAAACAGTTATCTGATTTTTGGTACAAAGCCAACAACCGAACTGAACTTAAAAGAACACAGAACACCAATCCATGGTGCCAACTGCCAACATCCAAAATGCAAATCCATGCATGACAAAAACAAATTAAGTTTTTACAAAGTAATTTGAACAAATAATTTCTGTATAAATATGACCCCCACTCAAAGTTGTAGCCTGTATGTAGCAGTTGTAATTTGCTTATTAAACAACATTTAAATTCTTGTTGGGCGGCATAAACCGAGAGGCCAGGAATTAGCATAGTAAGTTGTATCATCACTTACGAGGGCTCTATAGCAATTAGGCAACCAGCAATACATTTTTGTAGATTTTATTACACAATTTGTCTAACTATGAGCAAATGCACAAATAACAGACTTTCCTCCATTCCAACGCAGATTTCCTATAGAATGGACTTAGTTTGAAATTCAAATAACTTTTTGGTGTAAAGAAATTTGTAATTTACGATTCAAATTACAAATTTCGTGACAACAAAAAATAATTTGAGTTTCAAACTGACTCCATTTTGTAGGAAATCTGCGTTGGAATGGAGGAAAGTCTGTTATTTGTGCATTGGCTCATAGCTAGACAAACTGTGTAATAAAATCTATAAAAATGTATTGCTGGTTGCCCATTTGCCCTCTTAACAGAATTGCCAGTTGTTACCATTTAAAATCAACTGTTAGAAAGCGAATCTGCGACGGAAAGTAATCTTCTAAATACAGATTGCCTTGGTATGAATTAGCACCGAGTCATTTTAAAGTCACCATATCTGTTTGATGTCAATGTGGACGAACCGCGGAACTTTAAAGAAACACCATTGGATAGCCCGGGAGAAATCCCGAAATTTTTGTATATAACATTTTTCTCTAAATTGCTCTTCTGCCGAGTTATTCCGCCGTTCCGGTACTTTTGCTATACCCTGCAGATACATTGCTAGTTGTAGAAAAAGTTAATTCACGTTTTAAAATACATAATTATTTTTGACGTTTTAAAAAAAGCAGACAATAAAAATTAAAACTATTAATCCCACTAATATGAAATATTTTTTATTTTTTTAAACATTTCGAGTTTTTAAAAACAGTTGACATAAAGTATACGGAGACATATTCAGGAAAGTTAAAAAACAGGCTCTATTAAAAAGTTATAAAATTCTAAACAAAAAAGGGTATACGTTTATTCTTTTTTCTTATTCAGCCACTTCATTGACCTAATAGATAACGTCTAACTGCAGGAGAAGCCTGATTTAGGTCAATGTTATTTATTTTCATATACAATCAAATAATGAACGGTTCTCCCTGCCCAGTTTAAATTTAAGCAGAATCCGACCCTGATCCGAACGCTTCCGAAGGGCAACTGAGGCTAAAACAGTCCAAAAATTGTGTTTTACTTCAATCCAAGATGTGCACCACACAGTTGTTTGTTTTTGCAAACTTTTCGCCACGGAGATATAACGAACTACCATTTCTTCGATGTTCATCCTACGGTGTTATTTTTTTAATAAAAAAAGAACCCAACACATGTTTCACTTGACTCTGCCAGCCTACTTGTTTTTAAGGAGGTGTACCCGCTGAATAATAATATACCGTCCCCTCCCTCACACAAGTTTTGGGCTAATGGTTTCTATTAGAACGAAGGGTAAACGTATTATTGATTACAAGCTACAATATCGGAGAAAATAAAAATACCGCCGATAAATCGTACTTACTGAACGGCAATCCGGTAATATCGAGCCCCCTAGCCGCCACGTCGGTACAAACCAAAAACTTGACGCTTCCCTTCTTGAACTGCTCCAGGTTGGCTTTCCGCTCGTTCGGCTTCCTGTCTCCGTGGAGGCAGACGCACGAGTACCTGTTCCTGTCCAACTGCTTCATGTACTTCTCCAAGTTGTCGCAGTCTACCTTGGTGCGGCAGAATATGATCGCCCTGTCCATGTTGTGAACGTCGATCGCCCTTATGCAGTACTCGCCTGGAATTCGGCCGAGAAATTAAAGTTACTGACGATGAAACACGGTCTGGTATTACCTTTCAGCAATTTCACTGCTTCGCTCATGGTTTCGGGACTGTTGTTGCCCGGGCGGACGTTGTCCTGGGCGTGCACGCCGTCTGTCAGGATGTGCCGTCTTAGGTTGTGCCAACTCTTATCTTTTTGCGGGTCCACGTTCACCACGACGTGGTGTACGGTGTCCGGAACGGCGTCCTCGCCTTTCAGGTCCACCCAGGTCGGGAAATACATAAGTTTCTCCTAAAAATGTTTCCATAAAAACAATGTAAGTCGTTGGTTGGATTTTTGAGGACAGATCATTTTTAACAATTTTTCAATTATTACAAGTATTTATCGATATATACCGGGTGTCCCATTTTAAAAAATATACGTGAATATCTCTTAGGGGCTCAATGAAAAAATTTTCAAATAAAAGTTGTAGGGTTTTGAGGGGACATCTAATGACCGTGACTTTCAAGGTCATTTCAAGGTTATGTTGAGTTTTTCAAATGGAAACACATACTTCTGAGACCAGAAATGAAAAGAGCACAGAATTTTACATCCGACTATAACCTTGACCAGGATCTTCAAGGGCATTTGAAGGTCATTTTAGTTTTTGTTGCAAAATCCTACTTTTGAGACCAGAAATAAGAAGAGCGAGCCGTTTCACGTCCATCTATGACCTTGACCTTCGCGGTAATTTCAATGTCAAGTTAATTTTTCAAATAGAAACTGGTATCTTTCAGACCAAAATAGAAAGTGCGGAGAATTTTGCTTCCGGATATAACCTTGATCATGACCTTAAGTTTCAAAAGTCACTTGAAGGTCATTCTAGTATTTTGCAGGCAAAACTTTAATCTTGTTCGTATTTTTCTTTTTTATATGTGGGGCTCGCCATAATTTTCCAGAATACCCATTAACCCTTTGCGGCATGCATTCTTTATTCAAATGTTTTTGAACTCGGACTAGCTCAGAATTTAGTAATAGTTAAATCCGATACGGCGGACCCAATATGTCGAATACTCGGCTCGACCTTGAGTTTCAACGTAGGTTGAAGCATTTTCAGTGTTAATCCATAAGAATATTAAAAATTTTTACCAAAAATTGGTCGGCCGTATCGGATTTGAATATTTTCGAATTCTGACTTCATATTCTCGATCAGCGCCCTCAAAAACCCCCGAGTATACTATTGGGCAAGACGGAAATGAATTTTGCAACAAAAAACTTAAATGACCTTCAAATGCCCTTGAAGGTCATGGTGAAGGTCATAGTCGGATGTACAATTTTCTGTTCTTTTCATTTCTGGTGTCAAAAATATGTTTCCATTTAAAAAAATCAACTTGTCCTTGAAGGACATGGTCAAGGTCGCCATTAGATGTCCCCCTCAAAACTCTACATTGCCAGATCATGTGTCAAGAAAATTATTTAGAATAAAACCTATATCTAGTAGTAGCAGATGAAATTTTACTCTAATGCATTGTAATGGATTCAAGCTTAAAAAATAGCCACTGGTTTCAAGAACAAATGATTTTCAGCTAAAAATATTACACAAACATTTGACGAAAAATGTCAGATTTTCTAAAACAATTCTGAAAATGTTGGCTACAGAATGATGAAACGTAGGTTCGCGATTTCTCTAATTAAAGGTAAAATCACCCGTTCCTAGTTATTTAAAAAAAAATTGAACCTCTACAGTGTAAAGTTTATAAACGAAAAATTACTTTATAAAACAAAACCCGTTTTACTATTAAAATACTCACCGCCATTTTCTTAACCTCAAAAGCGTGTAGTGTCGCACTGCAAACAATCATCTGCAATCGTCGCCCGTCCGACGTTATTTTCGGCATCTGCTTATGCAGTCTCTCGATCAGATCCGTGTAGCCCTGTTTCAACAAACCGTCTGCCTCGTCCAGCACGAAGAATCTACAGTTCGACAGAGACAAGTAACCTGAAACAGCACAACGGTGCGCAGGAATTCAATTAAGATCCTCGCGTTACTAACCTCCTTGAATCAAGTCTTCTAATCTTCCAGGTGTGCCGACGATGATGTCGGCACCGATATTTTGTAAATGCGAGATTTGTTCTTTGACGTTTATTCCTCCGATTACCAGCAATTCGCGAATAGTGGGATCTTCCAAATACTTCTTGAATTTTTTTATTTGGTTGCTCGTTTGTTCCGCTAATTCCCTAGATGGCTAGAATGGAGTTTAAATTTTACAAACGATACAATCAAATACACTGATTTATTAGAACTACGCAATGTTTTTCCTGATCTTGTTGTTCTCGGGCTAAGCTCTGTGGCGGCGAACCCGTTATAGAACCCTTAGGCCTACCGTGACATTCATTTCCGTTCTTATCATTGCTTAAAAATTCTATTAATATTATCTTACCTCGATTATAATAGCTTGCGGTGCGTTATTGGCAATTTTAGGCGCACTGCCGGCGGAACCTCCTTGACCGTTCGAATTTGTTACAACTTGATCGTGAGATGCTGAATTTATCGGCTGATAGCCTTGCGGTAAACTATGCTTGAACTCCTTGTTTCCGAAATTGAATTCCATTTCTGCGTTCTGTAAAAATTCCTCGTTCGTTAAAGAATTTTATACGTTCAATGTGCAGTACCTTTAAAACGACAGCTGGAAACATTCCGTTTCTGATCAAGTTCTTGTCGGCTGTAAAAGCCCGTCCTAGATCCACGCCATTTTTACAGAATCTGATCTCACCACTATCCGCGTCAAGTAGACAAGTGATCACGTCACATTTACCGAACGCCTCGCCGTAGTTATCGAATTGTTTGTTGTTGGATTTTTTACCCGTTCCCCCAAATCCAAAACCAAATCTAAAAGAAATTAAAATTAAAAATGCAACTTGAAGATTTCCCAAACAATTCTTCCTTCAAGAGAACAGTTGCATTACCGAAATTAATACAAAACAATGAGGACACAAACAACTCCAAAGAGACTTATGTTTTTAACGCAATTTTTCAATTTACCTGTCGGTACCAAGATCTAAATTCGCTTGAAGACTAGACCAGCCAACTCTGCATAACCCTTCATCGGTTACAGTGGCTTCGAATGCCCATTTGCCACTGTTTACGCCACGAGTGCACCTGACCCCATGCCATTCTTTCTGTTCTCTAGATTGAACGCGTAGGCCGCAAGGAGCAACTGCTAAAGCGTTACCACGATCCAATATTGACATGGTCCACGGAGGAGCTACCATAAAAAAATAAATGTGGATTTCTCCCTATAGGTATGCATTTTACGATTTAATTTGTTTTGTCACTTACAACAGCTCTCCGCGGCAGCTTTTGCCGCTTTCCCCGACTGTATATCCTTCAAAGTTTCCCATACAATCTGTATAATTGGCAAACAGAACGCGGCGGTTTTACCGCTTCCCGTTTCTGCGGCCATTAAGACATCTCCTCCTCCTAGTACCAAGGGTATTCCTTCGGCTTGGATATCCGTGGGTAATCTAAATTGATAACAAACATGAATATGAAAAATTTATAGTTCACCTCATACACTTACGTCCATTCCAACTCTTCTATGGCTTTTGCAATTTCCGGAAGGACACCGAATTCTAAAAAAAAATTATCAGCAAGGAATTAAATTAAAACTTGAATTTTTACCCTCAAAAGCAGTCATGATGAAATGACCGCCCCTACTATATTATTAGGAAAATAATATATTTTGATCTCGCTCCCTCAAAAATTCAATTATATACTTATTATTGTTTAAAAATGAAGCCGAAAATGTAAAATTAGTTTGTTGTAACCACTAAATTTATTTCAGCAGAAATGTCAAAGAACTCAAAGAACTGTAATATTTCCAGAATTCAGAATGAAACATTAACCATAGACCGTGAACAATGGAAGAGAACTTTGCTTGAAATTTTATCTGAGCCGCTCCCATGGATCGAGTTCCTAGCGGGCAGCCGACCAGAGCACACGTGTTTTGTGAAAGTGTAGTGCAAGGAGCAAATTCTACCTGCCTTTATTAAGGCTACCTGGAAAGAATCCCTTTCTTTCCTTTTAATCACCGACCTAATCCCCGGCTTAAGCATAGACGCCGTCGGCATCTTTGTTACAGCACCTGTGCCGGGGTTATGCCCAGGTAAGTTTTTACTTATTTATCAGTTATTTTCATTACTTTAGAATACATTTCTTTAAAATTGCGACCCCCGACAAACAATATACCAGACAGACAAATACACCAAAAGACACGTACGCCCCCGTGAGGGGGCATCCCCACACGACTAACACTTACACACCTTCCC